>NC_059072.1:48764696-48767196 GCF_020497125.1 Mauremys mutica
AATTACAGGTGTTTATTTCAGTAAGGCTCCATAACACATTGAGAGAGTGCTCAAGGTAAATATCAGCCAAATGTTTAACTGTGTCTTTTTTTCTTTTGATTGGTGTTTCTTTTGACTCTTCAGTTGCCTACATTATTTGCTGTCTATAACTTTTGATCTCTGTGCTAAGGGGATAAATAATGTACAAGGCTTTCTTTAAAAAAAAAACCCACAAATTTGTTGCTTTTTAGATCTTGACACAGAAGCTATCGCAAAAATAAATGTGGACTATTAACACTGATAAATATTCTCCTTCACAAAACAATGAAAAGGTGCTATTATTTATGTAATAAAATGCAATATTTAGTATGCCAGGCCAATAGGGAAAGGAAACAAGACACAGAGAACTGAAATCTCTATAAAAATCTTTCTGCCATTTAATGTATTAATGCAATGTCCATTATGAGAATGCAGCAGTTTCAATGCAGTCAGAAGGTGGCTCTAGTGCTTTAATTTTGCTACTTTGTCTAGCATAAGCTCCAATGGGTATATATTACTTTGATGCTACTATTTTTTTTTCTTTTTGACTTAACTGATGTACCGCTTGGTATACAACATTCAAATGTATATATCTCATATACACACACGTAAACATATCTATGTGCACCTACACATAGATATATATTGTTTATATAGGTTCAGTGACTAGATTTAAAAATATCTGACCCACCCAGATTTCAACTAAGACCCCAAAATATTTGGCATAGCCACAGCAAAGGTGCACATGTCTATGTAATCCCCACAAGTATGGTGCTATAAAGAAGGCAATATTTCCCTAGTGTACTTTGCTGGCAAATCAGCCTTAGTTGTCTCTGTGATATCATCCAGGTTATTAGGATGACACATGGGCCGAAAGTCACTTCACCCATATAAAGCCAGATTGTGGAGATGAAGTGAGTATAGAATATAGTGGGGGGAGAGAGCCCCTTCCGGCCAGACAGTAAAGCTGCAATGCATTCACTCCCACAGTTGCTACTCCAGCCTATGGGCTAATTTAGTGGTTGTACAGCTTTTACACTACTTGCTTCAGAAGTTAGGGACATTGGATCCATGTAATTATATGGATCCCATCATCTATTCCCTGGTCTATCACCATCATCCCTAATGCTTCCCCTCCATGTTGGCCTATAGCTTATTTCTGATATATAGACTCTGACTGCAGAACCCAGGGCCTTCAGAGCTTCCCTTTCATGGTTGATCCCCAGCCAAATCCCACATTTATCAAAGTGAGGTGTGAGTGGTGTATAGAACTTTGTGTGGTCCTGTGCACTATGCTTAATTGTATCCTTTTAGAAGAATGTTGTGCAAAAAGTTATGGCAATCACTGCTATTGAGGTGTTTTTTATTATTTATTTTGTTTTATTTATTATTATTCTCGTAACACCCACAGTGTCTTAGGTACTGTCCACACATCTAGAAAGACTTGACCTGTGCCCTGAAGAGTTTATAGTCTATGAGAAATAATAATCAAAGTTCCCTATCCTGAAAACACTTACACTAGCTATTAATTTCAATGGGACAGCTCATGAGAGTTGTTATACATATTGGTAAGTGTTTGCATGATTCAACCCATGTGCTAATCTTATACCCAATGTACCTTTTTATATATGTTGTCTTTTTATATTTATTTGAAATGTATTTTTGATTATTTAAATACATATCAGCTATACTCAACTGTCCCTCAACAGTATACGATGGCCAGTTTCTTTAAGATGTCACAGAAGCAGTAGGCCTTGATGAGGCATTTGAAGGAGATACCATAGGTCAGCTAGCCAAAATATCCAATCTTCCTTAGCAGTTTCAGCATCTGGGGGAACCAGAATGTTTCTTAACTGCTCATTCTATTTTTATAAAAGTGCAAAGGTTGGTTTTTTTGCCCTATTTGCTCAGGCAAATTTTCCCTTCATTTCATAATGGGAATTCTGCCTGAGTAAGGAGTTAACAATAAGGTCTTAGAATGTCCCTTTCTATCAAGCACGATTAACATCTGTTGATCTAAATAAGTCAGATTTCAATTTAGTCAGGCAATGATGAAATGGTTTTTAAAATGCTTCATTATAATAGGTCTGATTTGTAAAATTTATTACCTAACTAGTGACTTTTAGAGGTCACTCACTTGCTAGTTGAGTACATAAAAAAATTATATGGAATTTTGTGATTAGCAGTGAAATCTCCTAGAAAGAAAATGGAATTAATTAGGTGTAGTGTGGATCTATTTTAATGTTGTACAGTAGTTTAATTTACTTTATATAACAGGCATCCATTTTCAACAAAACATTTTAAAAAATGTTTATTTGTATTGTGTCACAGGATAATTTAATTGTCCTTGGCCTACTAAAGCAGTCCCATCTAAATACCATAACTTGACAGGGTTTTAACTCTCTTTTTTTCCTGCTTTTCTTTCCTTCCCCATCCACTACCCCTTAATGTTAGTGCTGTGTTTGGCACAGTTTTAAAATAC
>NC_059072.1:48769696-48804696 GCF_020497125.1 Mauremys mutica
CAATTACTGTGGTAAATATTCATTTTTTATTTATTAATACACTACATAGTCATATGAAATCCATATAAATCACTGGACAGCAAGTTAGAGGTTCCCCAGACAGCTGCACTGTCCTTCATACCGTCTCTGCTCACACTTCATTTTTTCTTCCATTAGTGAGAGGCCTCTCATAAAATAGTGCAGACTTTCCCCTGCCCCCTGTCATAGTTGGCCTGGGAGAGCCAGAGGTTTTCATTCACCTAGTCATATTTGATCACCTCATCACCCAGTTCTTTTTCATGTTGTATTGTGTTTTTCTTAGTGAACTTCCATCATTACCCCTTAAGGCCATACTAGGGAAAAGCAGCTCCAGCTACTGTAAACCCACCAGCAGTAGCGTTTTGTGGATTGTTCAAATGTCGCCTACCATGCTACCAAAGGAGCTTTATTTAAAAGACACATCAGCTCAATGGAACATCAGTAGTTCCTCCTATTCTGACATGTTGGGCCAAATTCACTGATGCTGTAAGCAGATGCCATGCCATTGATGTCAATGGAGTTGCAGCTGCTTCCACTAGCTGTACAATTGGTTCCTTGTTTACAGTGTAGATATCTTCGCTGACAATTATATGGATTTCCAATACCCACTGTATATGTGAAGCCTTTTTTGAATGGAATTCTGTATGAAGTACATTTGGATTCAGGGTCCCATAAAGAGATTAAATACCTTTTGATTAGAATTTGTAGAAAAAAGCGAAGGACATTTTCATAGAAAGATTTTCAACACATTTTGTTGGACTCCACATGGACTCCTCCTGAGGGTCGAAATGACAGTCTGGACCTATACATAGAATGCTTCCGCCAACATGCACTGGCAGAAATTGTGGAAAAAAAACATTGCTTGCCTCATAACCTAAGTCGTGCAGAACGCAATGCCATCCACAGCCTCAGAAACCACCCTGACATTATAATCAAAGAGGCTGATAAAGGAGGTGCTGTTGTCGTCATGAACAGGTCTGACTACCAAAAGGAGGCCGCCAGACAACTCTCCAATACCAAATTCTACAGACCACTTCCCTCAGATCCCACTGAGGAATACACTAAAATTGCACCATCTACTCAGGACACTCCCTACACTAACACCGGAACAAATCAACATACCCTTAGAGCGCCGACCAGGGTTATTCTATCTACTACACCCAAGAGCCACAAACCCGGAAATCCTGGACGCCCCATCATCTCGGGCATTGGCACTCTCACTGAAGGACTGTCTGGATATGTGGACTCTCTACTCAGACCCTATGCCACCAGCACTCCCAGCTATCTCCGTGACACCACTGATTTTCTGAGGAAACTACAATGCATTGGTGACCTTCCAGAAAACACCATCCTAGCCACCATGGATGTAGAAGCTCTCTACACAAACATCCCACACACAGATGGAATACAAGCTGTCAGGAACAGTATCCCTGATGATGCCACAGCACAACTGGTTGCTGAGCTCTGTGCCTTTATCCTCACACACAACTATTTCAAATTTGATGACAATATATATCTCCAGACCAGTGGCACCGCTATGGGCACCCGCATGGCCCCACAATATGCCAACATTTTTATGGCTGACCTGGAACAACGCTTCCTCAGCTCTTGTCCACTCACGCCCCTTCTCTACCTACACTACATTGATGACTGGAAAAATTCCACCACGACTTCAACGACTTCCACCCCACCATCAACCTCAGCCTGGACCAATCTACACAGGAGGTCCATTTCCTAGACACCACGGTGCAAATAAGTGATGGTCACATTAACACCATCTTATACCGAAAACCTACCAACTGCTATGCCTACCTTCTTGCCTCCAGCTTCCATCCTGGGCACACCACACGATCCATTGTCTACAGCCAAGCACTGAGGTACAACTGCATCTGCTCTAACCCCACAGACAGAGACCAACACCTACAAAATCTCCACCAAGCATTCTCAAAACTACAATACCCACACGAGGAAATAAGGAAACAGATCAACAGAGCCAGACGTGTACCCAGAAGCCTCCTACTGCAAGACAAACTCAAGAAAGAAACCAACAGGACTCCACTGGCCATCACTTACAGTCCCCAGCTAAAACCCCTCCAACGCATCATCAGGGATCTACAACCCATCCTGGACAATGATCCCACACTTTCACAGGCCTTGGGTGGCAGGCCAGTCCTCGCCCACAGACAACCTGCCAACCTGAAGCATATTCTCACCAGTAACTGCACACCGCACCATAGTAACTCTAACTCAGGAACCAATCCATGCAACAAACCTCAATGCCAACTTTGCCCACATATCTACACCAGCGACACCGTCACAAGACCTAACCAGATCAGCCACACCATCATCGGTTCATTCACCTGCACGTCCACCAATGTAATATACGCCATCATATGCCAGCAATGCCCCTCTGCTGTGTACATCGGCCAAACTGGACAGTCTCTACGGAAAAGAATAAATGGACACAAATCAGATATTAGGAATGGCAATATACAAAAACCTGTAGGAGAACACTTCAACCTCCCTGGCCACACCATAGCAGATCTTAAGGTGGCCATCCTGCAGCAAAAAAACTTCAGGACCAGACTCCAAAGAGAAACTGCTGAGCTTCAGTTCATCTGCAAATCTGACACCATCAGCTCAGGATTAAACAAAGACTGTGAATGGCTTGCCAACTACAAAACCAGTTTCTCCTCCCTTGGTTTTCACACCTCAGCTGCTAGAAGAGAACCTCATCCTCCCTGATTGAACTAACCTCATTATCCCTAGCCTGCTTCTTGCTTGCATATATATATCTGCCCCTGGAGATTTCCACTACATGCATCCGAGGAAGTGGGTATTCACCCACGAAAGCTCATGCTCCAAAACGTCTGTTAGTCTATAAGGTGCCACAGGACTCTTTGCTGCTTTTACAGATCCAGACTAACACAGCTACCCCTCTGATACTTGACACATTTTGTTGAAATTTCAGTATTCGACAAAATGTTGACCAGCCCTACTTTGGAACCAACATAGAGATAAATGGGAGGGGAGCAGGGGTAGAAAAAAGCAAGAAAAAAGAAAAGACACAGATGGAGATGGGGCCAGTGCAAAGGATTTGGAGTTCGGGTTAAGTCTGGATAAATATCAAATATCTAGAAGGTAATATCTGACACTGAATCTGCACAACTGGCTGGAAATCTTACCAGAAGAAGCTCTCATCAAATGTATGGCACATCCACAGTCAATGCTGAGCAGCAAAAACATTTCAGCACTTTACAATTATAATAATACTGTAACTTTTCAAGTATACAGCACCTTTCATTGGAGGATCTCCAAAGGATTAGCAACATTATTTCATTGTCACATCATCCCTTTGAGCTAGGTATTGGCAACTGAGGCTGAAGGCCTGGTTTTGATCTTACACTGGTTTTATGCAGGTGTGACTTCATTCATTTCAATGGATTTACTTCTGACTGACACCAGTTTAGTTGAGATCCAGATCAGAATCAGAGAAGTTAAATGACTTATTCAAGGAAATTAGAGAGACAAGGTGGGAGATAATATCTTTTAGTAGACCAGCTTCTGCTGGTCAAAGAGACAAGCTTTCAAGCCATGCAGAGCTCTTTTCTCAGGTCTGGGAAAATAACTCAGCATGCCACAGCTAAATACAAGGTGGAACAGATTGTTTAGCATAAGTAGTTAACATATATTTCAAGGGACTGTTCAAGGTGAAGTGGCCTGTTAATACCCCTCCAGTCATAGGGGAGAAAGGAAGTGGGGTAGGAAAGCAGCTGGGGAAAGGGTGTTGTTAATGGGTTATAGATTGTTGTAATAAGCCATAAATACTGTGTCCCTCCTCCACCCACTCAGCAAAGTGCACAAGAAAAGCAAAAGTAGCTTGGGACCTTAGGGATCCAGTTTTAAGCGGGCTCTTCCAGCAGCCATGGCTGAGAGAGTCTGAGCTGCTTGAATGGGACAACGTCATAGGGCCTCCATTCAAATGGCATATAGCCTACTGTGACACAGGTCCAAGCCCTGTCATTGTGCAGTGTGGATGCTGCTACAGTCACAGACCTGAGTCAGAAGGTAGTGCAGGATGGATGTGTTAGCATGGCTGTGAGACTGGGGACCAGCAATTGTAAGCTCAGGTTTACAATGCAGAGTGGACACCCACACATGGGCTTGGAAACATTGAATGCACAGACCTGGATTTAGAATGCAGCGTAGACATACCCCAAAGGACCCCATCAACCTAAATTTACAATTTTAAACTAACATGTATTTAGAAGCCCTTGTGTGCCCTTGTCCCTTGTGTGCAGTCTGTCTGTGTTTTTAATTTTGCTCTGAGTTGTGTGATTTTTGGCTGGTCATGTTTTGAAGTCACTTGTAAACAAGTCTGAGCACATGCACATGTAACACAGCCCTGACTGCTCTCACCTTCCCCAGAAACACTAGAACAGCTGGCTGCTGAGGCAGCCCGAAGGATGAGGCAATATCTCGGCTTGAAACACTTCTCTCTGAGGTTGGGGGAAGAGTAGCTGGTTCGGGAGCTCCCTCTCACCACACAGAAGACGAAGAAAAGAAAATTCCTAGTATGCTTCTGTGACCCCAGTTATGGTGAAAATACTGTGTGAAAGATAGGGGCCTTGCCGTCTGCCCTGAAAGTGGTCAGACTCTAAATTTGTCTGATTTCCTTTGGAAGCTCATTCCACAGCCGAACCTCAGCCACCAATCCTCCACTCAGTCACTTTGACCTGATCTTTGTGATCTCACTGCTGTGAGGGGAATCCAAGTCTCTGTGTCCCTGATTCCTCTGGATGTTTGAAGCTTCCCAGTAGCTGTTTCCTCCCTGGGTCTCTCTGGATCATTTCCTGGGCATTGACTTTATTTTGTTTATTGCCCCTTCCTGGAAATGGAGCTCCTCAGCCCACCTCCCTTAGGCCCCCAGGACCGGAACTGACCCTGAAGATACTAGAGTTTTTTAAACACCCTCTGTCCTAGAACTCTACCCCAAAGATGTGAAGCTTCTGGTTTACAGTTTAACTCTGACAGTGGCAGCAGCCGTTGTGAATCAGTTAACACACACTCACACACTCTGCACGGAGTTCGATGCATTTATGCTCTTTTACTTAATCACACAAAGCACAGGAGAGCACAGATCACATAAAACACCAAACACTGTTCATCAGTTCTGGGTCTTCTTTGGGCTGGGGTCAGAGTCCTTTGGGGTTGTCCAGACTCCTTCTGCTTCAGTACATGGCTTGTGGACTGTCACATGCTGGGTTGCTTCTTCCTCATGAACTGCAGGAAAATGGCCTCTGAACAGAACAGTTTCTGCACTTTCAAACCTCCAGGTCTAGTGTGTTAGGTGGCACCTTTGCCACCTTCCCCACATGCACAAACCCCTGCCAGGTGATTTCATTGCCAAGGCAAGCTCTGCCCTGCTAAACCAGTTCTTTTGGGCAGATGCCAGTCTTTTGTCTAGAGCAAATAGATTTCCAACAATTGGGTACTTAAAGTCAGCTATCCTCTGTTGTCAGTCCTAGATCTCTGTGTGTTGGGACTTCAGTCCAACATGGAGGTAAACAGGTAACAGAGAAGGCAAAAAGTTGCCCATTCAAAATGGAGTTCCCACCCTGACACTGGTAGAGTTCATAATTGCACACAGAGACTATATAGACAGATTTCCAAATTGTCACATTCCCAAAGGAATTCAACATTTCAGGTGGGTCATGGATGCTGACATGATCATGGATGTAGCTAGGTCTGATCTACTGATGTCTTTGTAAGTTCCTTGTTAGAGCTTCTGGTCATCAGTGTACGTGGACTGGGAGTTAGTGACAGGACTGAAGTATAGAGTGATATATCTCATTCAGGAGTTGGGAAGCCACATTCTGCTCAAAATGGAGCCTCTGTATGGCACCCAAATACAGTCCCAGATATAGTGGATTAAAGCAGCAGTCGAGAGGCAATGAATACACAGATCACTTTGACCAGCTCCTCATCCAGGATTAATGCATTTCCAAGCAAGATGCAGATGATAGAAGGCTTTCTTTATGTCACTGATGCTATGTTGTGCCTGTGTTCTTAGCTCTTTAGAGCAGGGGTTCTCAAACTGGGGGTCGGCACCCTTCAGGGTGTCACAAGTTTATTACATGGGGGGTCGCAAGCTGTCAGCCTCCACTCCAAACCCCGCTTTGCCTCCTGCATTTATAATGGTGTTAAATATATTTTAAAAGTGTTTTTAATTTATAAAGGGGGGGGGAGTCGCTATGTGAAAGTGGTCATCCGTACAAAAGTTTGAAAACCACTGCTTTAGAAGATAAAAAGCTTCTAGCACATGGTGCTACCTTACTTACCACTTCGTATGTATTATATATATACATTTTTAATTGTTACATTTTTGTTGGGGAAGACAATAACGTGTTTAGTTTTGTTTTTAAATCTAGAAGATACATACAGTAAAAAACAAAACAAAATACAGTAGTATAGAGAGTCCAGCTGCCACATAGCAAGTTGATCTCTCTAAATCCCTCTGGTCTGAACAAAATTTCAGTTTAGACAATTTTATGAGATTTCTCTGAGTAAAGCCCACCTTCAAATCCCACTTGAAGTATTATGTTTACATGTGTCAAACATTCATTAAACAATAAACAAAAACATGTGCACAGATTCTAGGAAACTGAAGACATATGGTCTGCAGAATATGAAGAAATGTGATTATTCAATCCCTCAGTGATGTCTGTTCAAATGACACCTCCAGCTGTAGATTTTGGCTACATAAGCTATTTGACCATCAAAATCTGAATGGAACAACTCATTTTATGTACCAAAATTGTGTTTCTCCTGCAACAATATATTTTTTAAATAATGTAGTTTTTTTCTTGTTGTATAAGAGACTGACAGTATTACTGGATTTCACAGTTAGAATTATTAGTTATTTTTTCCATAGCAAACTAGGAAAATAGTATACATACTATTGTCAATCTATTTATTTTAGTATTTAATAGCGAGATATACCCATTATGGTGGCCCTTCCTCCTAAAGACTAATGTGAGAAAGAATCACCTCTATACAAAAGGCTTTTGTGGGACTGGTGCTACGGCAGGGATATGTGGGTATCAGATATATACCTGCCATACTGCACAGGATGCAGAATGTAGATATGTAGTCAAGAGATGCAGGCATGAATCTGGCACAAGCAGCTCATGGCCTTCAGAGTTGAAGCACAGCATCTTCAGGCTAGAGTTGCTGAACTGCAGGAGCAGAGAGAAAGGTTGAATTATGTATAGAGCCAGTATATAAGGACTTGATAGAGCAGGCTCACCTCAGAATTGGTTGCCCTAATCCTCCAATCAAGGAAGCTAGTTTTGTGTTTGGAGGGGGCCAAAGTGTAATGGAGGGACACACTCCCTTATTTGGGATCAGCATTTCAACAGAGATAGATGAGGTCAAACATCAAGGAGGTCACTTCAGGAGATGGGGTTACAATTAGGACAGGCTGCTGTGACTTTTGGAGATCTCTATAATGGAGTATGTGATGACTATGACAGCTGTTCAGTGACTTACAGAGCAGGTCTGAAGGTGGCAGATCTTGCGAGACATCTAAAAAAATCTGTTAGTGAGTGCCTGGGGTTGAGGCATATATTGGTACAAATGATGTAGAGAGGTGTAGGGAAAAGGTCCTGGAAGGAAAATGTATATTAAAACAGCTTAGCTTCAGGGCCTAGAGTAGCTTTTTCTGAAATGGGAGGAATTTCAGGGTGTCAGTATGCACATTGGTATGGTACATTTATTAGGCACTGGGGAATGTTTGGGAAAAGGCAGAGTGTTCTGAAGGGACAGTCTGCACCTTATCCAAGGTGGAATCAGACTGCTGGCACAAAAAATTAACAAGGTTTTGAGAGGAGCTGAGGGAAAGCTGACAAGTGCTGAAGAGCATGCAAGTCAGACAAAGACATGTGCTAGGGACGTCAGTAATATTAAAGCAACTCTCTATCCAGTAAAAGCTGAGACACAAATTACAACTGAAATGGAAGTCTAGACTGAGTTCACTGAGTTAAATTCTGGAAAAGTAACTTCTTCAAACAAAGAAGTTAAATAAAGGTAGGCACATGGTAAATAATAATAATAAATCCCCTATAAGTTCCTATATACCAGTGAGAGAAACTACAATGGAAAAACTAGATGAACTGCAGTGCCTAGCAAAGGAAGAAGACCTTTACTGAATAATAGTTCAGCATTACTGAAACATGGTGGAATGACAAAAATCAGTGGGATATTGTAGTAATTGCTTATTATATGTGACATAGGTAGGGACACCCTATAGTTAAGGTAGCTGGACACTTTCCACTGTAGGACTTTCTTTTCAATTGAGTATAACTTTGCCAAACTTTTACAATTTAGGCTGAAATTTTCCATGCTAGATCTCTGCCTCAGGCTGTATTTGTTTTAAACATTTTATCTAAAATGGTTGAGCCTTTTCTGAGAATGAGGCTAGCGAAAAATAACATATTTAAAAATTTAAAAACTTCTTTCAACTGTTTTGTTGAGAAGCAGTAGTGCATCTATGCTTTGGAGCAGAAGCTTGACATAGCGACACCCTCCCCCCCCTTTACAGAAATGATACATCAGGTACAGAGACAAGCAACAGAAATTATTAGAGGCATGGGAAGATGTTTACATGAACAGACACTGAAAAGACTGGGACTGTTTAACTTAGAGAGGAAGGAAATAAAAGATAGGACATAAAAGAAGTATACAAAATAATAAATGCTAGAGAGAAGGAAAAACAGGCATTCCTTTTTATCCTGTCTCATCCTGTAGAATACAAGGGAGTTCTATGAAATTGAAAGGCAACAAATATAAAACAGATCCAGGAAAATACTTTTTTATCTTACGTATAATTAACCTGTGGAACTCATTACCACATCATCTCACTGAAGCCAAGAGCATAACTGTATACAAGAAAGGATTAGACAGTATATGGACAGTGAGAAGATCCACTGTTACATTAGATAGGTTATGTTTATCTTTAGAAGAGTTGATAATATTCATGCTTCAGTGCATAAGCAACCATTAATTGGAAGAGATTAGGTTCCTACAGTTTCTCAAACCTTTCTCTGAAGCATCTGGTAGTGGCCATGTTCAGAGACAGGATGTCGAACTAGGTAGATGATTAGTCTGCTATTGCAATCCCTAAATTCCTATGAATTATACTCTTGGGAAAATTCTGCGCCAAAAATTTAAAATTCTGTACACAATATTTTAAAATTCTGCAAAATTCTACATACTTTATTTGTCAAAATAACACTATATAATCATGCCAGTTTCATTATTTTGGTAATTTATTTCAAAATACCTGTCAGCAACTATGTCTGTAACAATACAGACACACACAAAAAATTCCCTCTGAAGTAGAGAGTTAAAGAAACGACTATGACAGCCCAGTTCCTACTTTTCTCCCCATTACCCTCAGATCCCAGCTGGGGGACCAGACACCCACACCCACTACCCCCAGAGCCCAGCCGCAGGATGCCCTCCACCCAGACATCTGCACCCCTAATACCCCAGATCCCAGCCGCGGGGTCCTCCCTAGCCCAGAAACTTGAACTCCTAGCCCCCAGAGCCCAGCTGCTGAGTGCCCCCTAGTCCAGACACTTGCACACCCTATCCCCAGATCCCAGCAAAGGGTCCCTCCCCAGCCCAGCCACCCTCATCCCCTCCTCCCCCAGAGCCCAGCTGTGGGCCACTCCCAGCCCAGACATTCACACTCCCTACCCTCCCAGAGCCCAGGGATCCAGAGGGAGAAACAACCTGATGCTGGGTCCTGGGCTTGTGTGCAATTTCCTGCACACTGTCTCCTTCCTTCAGGACATGCCAGGAACTGCAGCTGCCCAGAACCCTTTAGCTCCATCCCTCTCCTCCGAGCAGTGTCTTCTATTTGTGAGCTGGGCTCTGCCGGGTCCAGCGTCCCCTAGTGCTGGCCAACAGCACTGCAGCCCACTTCTGAGGGGCGGGGGAGGAAATTCTGTGCAGATCATTAATTTCTGCACAAATTCTGCATTGCACAAAGATGCAGAATTCCCCCAGGAGTAGTATTATGGAGGCACATTAATGATTCTGATGTGTCTAGATAGATTCATCATCACACAACATGTATTTCTTGTTTTGTAACATGTGTATGGTTGTATGACGGGCAATACTTTACATAAACTTTGAATAACAGTAAGGTAATAAAGCTTCTGTACAGTTCTGAAAGTTATGTGTTGGGTAATGGCTAGGGTTCATTTAAGACTTTTAAACAATTGTGACTGTTTTTTATGGGGCAGAGCTATGGTTATTTGGATGACAATGATTGATATTCTTTTGTTTTGTTTTGTTTAATGCTTTGTATGCATAAGCTGAGAATTTTATTTGTAAGGATATATTTGGTATCTGAAATTGAACTTAGCACCCTTAACTGTAACCTACTGAAGTTTTTTGTTTTGAAATAAAGATCTATGAGTGTGTGAGTATGTATGCAAATTTAATTATAAGAACATAAAATATATGAATATATCGCTCTCTCATATGCATGCATATGAGTGTGTGTGTGTGTGTGTGTGTGTGTGTGTATACACATTTTTTATTCATATTTACACACAGGGTAAAAATATCCCACTTTCTAGCCTGCTGCCAGCAGGAATAACCAAGTCATTTGATTTGAATGCATAGATTTAATTTAGGGTTTGTAAACAAAACTGTAAAATAGAAAGACTGAAAAATACACTGTTATTTATGTTGAATGTACTCCGGACCCTGTTCTGAGCAAGAAGAAAGATGATTTCCACAAGTACCCACTACAAAGAAACTTGCTTGTTTGTTTTGGTTTTCCTACAACAAAAAGTCATGCATTTCAATTCTTGAGTCTCAGTGAAAAGCCAGAGGAGTCCAGTCCTGTAAACCTTTTCTTACTTAAATAGTGTTTATTTACTTATAAGACTCAATTGTGTGCGGTGCTCAGCACCTTCACCTCCCATCAGCAGTTGAAGTTGAGGGTGCCCAGCACCTTGTAGACTTAAGCCCTTAGCCCTTCCAATAATGAGATTCTCCTAGAGGTTTTCATTCAAGACTATGACATGTACAGACGTATGAAGCGAAGACCCATTCTCAACCACGGAAATCTGTACACCAGTCAGTAGGGATCCATTAGGCTAAATCTTCCTCACTGCCCTATAAGCAGCAATTTGAGGGAGACAGCAGGAACGCTTTTCAATTACAAGAGCCTCCAACAGTTTTGAGGAAGTGGAAGTCCTTTATTCAAGCTGCTGATCAGGACAATGTTCTCCAAACCTCCCAGCAGTAATCGGTTGGCCCCCAATAGGCACACTATTTCTTCTATTTAACAATGTGCAGAGTGGTCATCAGTTCTGCCTCTCTCCCTAATCCCAGAGCCACATAACAAAGTGAGGGCCAAAGTATCTTCTGCTACCAGCAGTGGGAGATTCAGAAAAGGGGGCAGTAGTGCTTGCTGGAGATGAGGGCACTTCTTTACATAATCTTCCTAGACCTCTCTCCCAAGCAGCACCTCAGTTTCCACCCATAAAATGTGCCTATTACATGAGGTTAACCTACCCGAGAAGGCCATGTAACTTTTAATTAGAATAATAGCTAAAAGATGGACCATGGAAGGGCCATTGAATGCAGTATGGTATTATATTCACATCTTAATTTACCAGGAAGGATTTTATAAATCTTTCTTGTTTTATTATGGACAAAAATATGTTTAACAATAGCTGACAAAGTTATTTCTGAGGATTCCCCTATCTGGCAAGACATTCACTTCATGGGACCCAGTGGAGTTTTGCCTGAGTTGCTCAGAGGAAATTTAAGGTTTTAAAGCTATTGAGAACAGAGAAACATGTCTTTTGTAGGCTCAGTAAAGTGTTCTTCTCTGATTTCATTCACATTTCGTTCTTATCCTTAGAACTTCTGATTATCGTCTTGAAGGGCCATATGTGCACAGTATGTCTTTCTAACATTCCGTTTTCCTTGGGTGTGTTTTTATGGGTATTTGTTCCACTGCTTATTTTAAAGCACAGGATGACTTATGGTTTATGTAATGTATGTGTAACCGATTGGTTACTGTGTGCTATAGATTCGCCCCCTGTGTCTGTGCCTGAAGCCCAGAGGATGTGGGTCTGTTACATTCTGAGCTTGAAAGTCTAGTTCTTTAGCTCAGGCTAAAGAGACACATGGTTTAGCTCTGGAAGTCTCTCGTGCAATCCTCAGAGTGAACCAAGATGGAGACTTTCACATATGTTCTCTATATAAAACCAAAAACTAACCTATTTGAACTGTTGTGGGCCCAATCCAGAGAGAGAGAGATCAAAGACTGAGACAAGAGGCTTTGTTTGCATGCTACTAAGCACTGGGGCTCAGGGAAGAAATTATAGGCCCAGCACAAATGTACTTTAGTAGCAGGACACTGGTATATCTGGTCCATTATCACTGTTTCTAGGTATGGGGAGGTGGAGTAGGTCTTGACAATTTGTGTGCAACATGTTCATTTCTGCAGCTTCTACATTTTCTTGCGAAGATTTACTTCAGAAGTCACTTCCCCAGAACTCAAGAGGAAGTGTATAGACATACTAACTACTAAATCCATAAGTGCTTCACCTAGAGTTCTACAATTTTAGTGACAATACTAAAAATAAAATAAACTTAACTCCCATGTTCTTGATTATTATTTTTTTTAAAGCAGCATTAAGTGGGAGAAATCAGTGACATCTGGGGAGCTTTCTAACAAGATGAGTTGGCTAGTTAATAATTCTGGAAGTAGGTCTAGGCAGTGGTTGGGAAGAACAAATGCACCAAAGAGTACAGCACAGACCTGCCAGGTCTATGTGTTTTCTATGTGGATCCTTCTAGCGGTCTGTGAAGAAATCCCCTCTGATTGGTTTCAGAGTAGCAGCCGTGTTAGTCTGTATCCGCAAAAAAAACAGGAGTACTTGTGGCACCTTAAAGACTAACAAATTTATTTTAGCATGAGCTTTCGTGAGCTAAAGCTCACTTCTTCGGATGCATAGAATGGAACACACAGACAGGAGATATTTATACATACAGAGAACATGAAAAGGTGGAAGTATGCATACCAACAGGCAGAGTCTAATCAATTGAGATGAGCTATCGTTAGCAGGAGGGAAAAAAAACTTTTTGAAGTGATAATTAAGATGGCCCATAGAAGGTGTGAGGAGAACTTAACATAGGGAAATAGATTCAATTGGTGTAATGACCCAACCATTCCCAGTCTTTGTTTAGACCACAGTTAATAGTATCTAGTTTGCATATTAATTCAAGTTCAGCAGTCTCTCTTTGGAGTCTGTTTTTGAAGTTTTTTTGTTGCAAAATTGCCACCTTCAAGTCTGTCACTGAGTGGTTAGAAAGGTTGAAGTGTTCTCCCACTGGTTTTTGAATGTTATGATTCCTGATGTCAGATTTGTGTCTATTTATTCTTTTGCGTAGAGACTGTCCGGTTTGGCCAATGTACATGGCAGAGGGGCATTGCTGGCACATGATGGCATATATCACGTTGGTAGATGTGCAGGTGTACGAGCCCCTGATGGTGTGTCTGATGTGATTAGGTCCTGTGATGGTGTCACTTGAATGGATATGTGGACAGAGCTGGCATCGGGCTTTATTGCAAGGATAGGTTCCTGGGTTAGTGTTTATGTTGTATGGTGTGCGGTTGCTGGTGAGTATTTGCTTCAGGTTGGGAGGCTGTCTATAAGCGAGGACTGGCCTGTCTCCCAAGATCTGTGAGAGTGAGGGATCATCTTTAAGGATAGGTTGTAAATCTTTGATGATGCGCTGGAGAGGTTTTAGTTGGGGGCTGTAGGTGATGGCTAGTGGTGTTCTGTTATTTTCTTTTTTAGGCCTGTCCTGTAGTAGGTGGCTTCTGGGTACTCTTCTGGCTCTGTCAATCTGTTTTTTCACTTCAGCAGGTGGGTATTGTAGGTTTAAAAATGCTTGATAGAGATCTTGTAGGTGTTTATCTCTGTCCGAGGGATTGGAGCAAATACGGTTGTATCTTAGAGCTTGGCTGTAGACAATGGATCGTGTGGTGTGTCCGGGATGGAAGCTGGAGGCATGTAAGTAAGTATAGCGGTCAGTGGGTTTACGGTATAGGGTGGTATTTATGTGACCATCGTTTATTAGCACAGTAGTGTCTAGGAAATGGACTGCTTGTGTGGATTGGTCTAGGCTGAGGTTGATGGTGGGATGGAAATTGTTAAAATCTCGGTGGAATTCCTCGAGGGCTTCTTTTCCATGAGTCCAGATGATGAAGATGTCATCAATGTAGCGCAAGTAGAGTAGGGGTGTTAGGGAACGAGAGTTAAGGAAGCGTTGTTCTAAGTCAGCCATAAAGATGTTGGCATACTGAGGGGCCATGCGGGTACCCATAGCAGTGCCACTGACTTGAAGATATATATTGTCCCCAATATTGGCTTTCCTTTCCCATTCACCTGACTGCTGGGGAAGGAGAGCCAAACAGAGCCACTAAATGTGGACGGACAGTCTGATTCCTCAACCTGTGCACAAGGTAGAGCTCTGCCTCCCACCTCCTAGTGAAGCTTTCAGCCCTTTCATCTCAGAGCTGGCTGGGGAGAAGCTGAGCCCTGGCAGCTCTTCAGCTCTCCATTGGCACTTTGCCCACTTGCATGCCTTTGACTGCCCCCCAGTTTCCCAATATGCCTCAACCCACTATGTACCTGTGTTCCCCTAATACCACCAGCACTGAGCCCCAAAGTCAAGAGCTACCTCTCCTACTTTAGGACTCTTCTGAGAAGGCATCAGGGCCCACCCTTCCTCTCCTGGCTTCAGCAAGCAACTGGCCACCCCATCTCCAGTCTTCAAGAGGCTGCCAAGAGGGGATATTGTCCCCCCTGCCAATCCCAAGGAGAGAGCACCAGGATCATCAGGCAAAGGGATTAAGCCTCTTCCTACCCAAGAGATGCAAGCTGCATGGGATGACTGAGCCCTGCCTCCCACCCTTCTGGACCAGGGGGAGTTCCACCCCCTTAAGTGGGGTGGGATTTCCCCATTACATCAGCAGAGAAATCCTTCTCAGTGGGCAGGATAAGCCCAGGTTGTCAGGGTTGGAGCTACCTGATCTCAGTGCCTGAAGGGCTTCCCCTCAAGAGGTGGAGGAAAGGTGTCTCTTCCCCCAAGCCTCCCTGTGCTCTTTCTAGGCGCTTGAGGCAGGTCAGTGCTGAGCTGTTGGTATGTCAAAACTGAAGTGGTAAGAATTTAGGACACCGCTTAAAACTTTAAGCTCTTGGGGTATTCGTTGAATCAATTTCTGCAATGTTACACCAGAAGCTGGTCCACTGGATTCCATAGGTGCTAGACAGTATGTCACCCAAGTGGATTCTCCCCTGATTTGTCTCCACTCATATCTTAAAACATTGGGCTGCATCCTGTAGCTTATAGGATGATTTAGGGTAAGAAATACACAGAAATTAGGATTTGGCCTAAATTAGCCTAAATGTGGAGGAGTATGGGAAGTTGCTGGTGTGAGAAAGTTAGAGCTAAGCTGGACATAGTAAGATGGGGAAATTGAAGTTAGCAAAATATGACCCAGGGCTATGTTGTCATTATGTTTTGGTTATAACTGGTTTGAGCAAGATTTTTAATTGAGTGTTTTTGAGAATTGTGAATGTTTTATTAATATGCTATCTATGTTGATAGTATGGGAAGGACATTGATGCAGATGTTCATGGTGGCGGGTAAACCACGGGGTTGGGGAGGCTAGTCCCTGGCCCGACCTGCCCCTTCTACCTGAGGCCCTGCCCCTCCTTCCGCCTCCAGAGCCCAGAACCCCCCTTCACACCCTGTGGCCACCCCTCCCTCCCCAGCCACAACACCGGGCTGCCTGAGTGCCTCCACCCCCGGAGTACCGGGCAGGTGACGCACGGTCCCCAGCCCCCAGGTAAGTGGCATGAGGCCCCTATCTTGAGTGGGTGCATGAACCTCAGCTCCCTGAGCACCGGGCAGGCAGTGTGACCCCCAGCCCCTCAGCACTATGTGGGTGGCGTGGCCCACAGCAATCCCAATGCCTCCCAAGCACCAGGTGCCATGGCCCCAGCACCCCCAGCCATGGAGAGCCAGGTGGCACAGCCCCAGCGCTAGGGGGCCCCCCAGTGTTGGGTGGTCACAACCACCCCAAGTCCTGGCCGCAGCTGTCTTACCCCAGCCCCAGCCCCAGCATGCTTCCGGGAATAAGAGCAGCCTGCTTGGGCTCAGGCCAAGGGGGAAGCAACAAGCAAGAGTGGACTTGGGGTGGATCATGGGCAGGGCCACACAGGGCTGTTTTGGGAGGAATAGCCTCCCCCAGCCTATGATACATGCTGCCCATGCAGATGTTAGTTTAAATAATGGGTAATGTAAAGAGCCAATAAGGAGGTGGTGGAAACATAATGACGGCAAGGGACAGTTGGATGTTAAGTAGCATATAATGGATTATTACAGGAGAAATTGTGCTAAATTGCAAGAAAGCTCCAGTTAACGGGTACGTCTAGACTACCCGCCATATCAGCGGGTAGCGATCGATTTCTCAGGGATCGATATATCGCGTCTCATCTAGATGCAATATTTTGATCCCCGAACGCACTCCCGTTGACTCCGGAACTCCACCAGCGCGAACGGTTATTTCATTGGAGCTATGACAATTTATACCAGTTGTGCTTCTGCAATATGAGTCCCTCACACGCTCGCATAACCAGCTTCAGAATCAGACTCCAAGAACAAAAAATAACTTTTGAAAGGAGATCCCTGGAAGATAAGGTAAAATGTTTGATGCTGGCAACATCTTTACAAAAGGATTTCTGTGAGCTAAGCTGATTGGAAAGAAAAGCACTTAAAATCATGATCACATCAGTACATAAAACATGGCACTCCTAAAATAAAATTGAAACAGGTCAGAAGTTTTCAAATTAATACTTTCATTCACTGTCTGCTGGAAGAGATTTTGTTGAACCACTCATCATTTTAATGGCCTTAATTCATCCCATTTAAGAACCAAATATTACATAAATGATTATCAAAGTTTTCTTGTGCAGCTTATCTTATTTTAAACAACTTAAGAACCATTACAAGATGTATACTTCACACATGTAAAAATGTGCAAAGACCACAGAACATTTAGATTAATGCTAATGAGATAATCCACCTGCCTATTTCACTGCACAACAGCTGCACATATTTAAAAGGGTTCAATTAAACTTTATTCAGCACATAGATAATTGATCCAGTGTGGAGAATGATGTCACCAGTAGTTTTAAAAAAATTACCATTTAAAATAAAAATGCTCCAATAGAACAACTTGAAATAGAAACCTGAAATACAAATCATCCTGCAAACTTTGTTTTATTGAGCAAGAGGGAAAATAAAATAAAATCATAGCAGATACAATATGCAGGCGCCAATTATTTCATTTCCCTTCTAAAAGGGGCAACACATAGTCTAAATTAGAAAGCTATGTTGCTATCCTTACATATGGAAGTTCAGATATGTCTTTAATACCTTACTGACTTTATTTTTATCTTTTTCACTGATTTTACAATTTCCATTTTCTTCAAAGGATTTGTATCCATAGCAATATACTTCAATCTTATTCTTATTTAATTATTTACTGTATATAGCACTGTCATAAACAGTTAGTTAAGGGTTAAGGTTTTTGTCTACCTGTAAAGGGTTAACAAGCAGTACCTGTGGACACCTGACCAGAGGACCAATAGAATTTCTTTAATTCTGTACTGTTATTGCTTTTACTGAGAAAGAAAGGAGGGGGAATTCTCTCCAGAGATTGATAAGTTTAGACCCTGTGTATTGTTCCATCTTGGTTACAGAGGCAGTAACTTTCTTTTTTTATTCTTTAATAAATTCTTTTCTATTAAGGACTTGGTTGGTCTTTCCTTGGGTGGATTCTCAGGGAAAGGGGACGGGGAGGTATCCCTCTGTAGTTAAATCCCGGTATCTCTCCTAGGAAAAGGGAGGGGGGAGGAAGCAGGGGGAAATGGTTTATTTCTCCTGGGTGTAAGAACTCCATGGATTTGGAGCTCTTGGGATCCCCAAGGATTTTGGGGAAGGACTGTGTCCCAATCCACGTACCTGATTGGGTGGTGGCAGCTTTTACTAGATCTAAACTAGGATTTTAGTTTAGAGGGAAACCAGTGCAGGTCCCCATATTAGAACCCAACAGCTCTAAGTGGGGGTGAGACCTATGACAAGCACTGAAAGTGTAGGAGGCACTTTTCAAATAAATAGGAGGTATGTGATTGGAAGAATTTCCCCCATGCCCCTTGCCCCTGCTGTTACATCAGAGGCCCGCTACTGATTTCACTGGTATGCTAGAAACACATGTTCAAGCTTCTGATCCAGAGCACTGAGAATGAAAGCACAGTCTCATGTCAAGTTTGTACCACACAAATCCTATGGGAGTGGCCAACAACAAACATTATTTGGTTCTCAATTCCATTACAATGTCAATTCTGAAACTGTGTGTGTCAGTCACTAATCTACTTTGTCCAGTTCATGTCAAGATGATACACACATTAATAAAGAGAAAGGGAAAGCATAACAAACAATATACAAACTAACGATAATAACCTTCTATCTAGGTACAATCTAGTTCCCATCCCTGTAGTATCTCAGTAGCTACCCACACTTTGCATTGAAAAAGCACCTTTTATCAATGATTCTCAAAGTGATTTACAATGGCATAGAGGTGTTCCAATAAAAGTTTTACAGAGAAACTGAGACAAAGAGAGGTTACAATCTGAATGTATGGAAGAGTGCACTCATCAGGAGTGCCTTAATTTTTGGGTGGCATACTTGTGATATCTCATGCCTGCTTTTTAGAAGGGCTGAGTGTCTATAGCTTCCACTGAAGTCCATTCTAGTTATAATTGTTCAGCACTTCTGAAAAATAGGCAATAGGTGACCCCAGGTGGCCAACAAAAAACTGAGCTCCTCCCCCCCCCCCCACATTAGTGGACATTTTGGACACATTTGCCTATGTCTTAACCAAGATCATACAGGGTTGGGAACAGAACTCTGTTGACCCAACTTCTGAACCAGTCTCCTAGTCCAATCACTAGGCCATACTGCTCCTTACTTGGTAACACACTCTCAAATGTGTATCCGTTTTACTTTTAGCATTCTTGTACTTACTATGGGCCGAATTCTCCAATCCTTCCTTATGCTAAAGTCAGGCATTTCCCTGCTACATGTGGACTAGCAGGTCTATTGGATCAATTTCAGATACAGGGAAGTATTAGTACATTATCTCCTTAAACTGTAGGAAAAAGGACCAAATGCTGTGCTCACTTGCACCCATACACCATCCATGGCAAGATATACATGGATAATTTGTGGTAAAATTTGTCCCATTGACTTTAATTAACCTGCACTAAAATTAGTTGTCTCACCTATGATTTCAAATCGTGCTTGTTGCTGCATATAACTTAACTGTAATTAAAGTTACTTTAGGTACATTTCAGATAGATGGACAGATAAATAGATAGTGAAGATAGATATACACGCATATTAATATACACATACATAGTACAGTTCATTATTCTTGACTGTGAGGGCTTATGACTATTGACATTGTCAATTTTTATCTCATTACTCATCACTACTTACCGTGAGTGCTAATAGTATATTTCCATGGAGTTTGTGTGTGCTGCAATGTAAATTCTGACATTGCTAGTGTCAGTCACTAATCTACCTCATTCAGTTCATGTCAAGATGATACATCACAATGCTCAACAACTGTCATCCCTGCTTTAAATAGATCTACATTTTTCTCAACTTTACAATTAAATATATATACATATCTTTTTGGTTCAGCATCAAGTTCCTATCTTACAATATGACCAAGGCATTCTACTAATATTCCAAAGCAATTACAGATTGGTAAAAAATGTTTCTTTAGAAAATTAAGCAGATTAAAATACCAGACACTCTTGAATATTGTTTTCAATAAGCATAAGAAGCCAATATGCTTTTTTTTTCAACTCTAAGAACCTGCTTTGTGTCACTGAACTTTCACTTGCCGATATTACTTTATTTCATTTTGAAAATGATTTGCAGTATAGAGGGTGAGTAAAGATTTAGAGGAAAAAGCTGAGACATTATTGTTTTATCCCTTCCCTTTACTCTGTTTATTTTTCTGCATCTCCTTTACTGAACATTCTTTCACATTCATTCCTAGCAGGGCCCATCCCTTCTTTGTGTTTTGTTCCCCAGCTCCAAATTCTGCTATATTTCTGTTGTTCTTCTGATTCTATATTCCATTCTTCTCCTCCTGGGTTTTCTGTTCATCTGAATCGTCTTTGCCTTAATCTACACTTGTTTCTTTTTTCTCACTCAGGCCTTTCCTACTATAGTAAATGGTGCCATTTTGACAATCGATTGTCTGCAATTGATGTAACTGCAAATGTAGACAAGGGTAAAGCTTGATCAGCTGTGGTTCAGCAAACTATGAATAACCCCTGCTTTGACCCAACAGGTCCTGGTCCTGCTGCAAGTGACCTCACAGAGTCCACAAATGTTTTAGTGATGACTGAAGCAGGTTTTGTGAACATTGATTTATTTAATTAACAAGAAATAACGTATAAAGTAGCCATAGTATTTGTGTTACTGTAATCTAGCTTGGCTGCATTCTCTTTCTGGGCAACTGGTTCCTGTTTGAGTCTCAGTGATGGAGCTGGTCAGAAATGTTTTGTCAAAAGGTTTTTTTGATGAAAAATGCCATTATCATCTAAATCAACATTTGGATAAAATTGTTCAGAAAAAAAATGAAATGAAACATGATGATAATTCTGAAATGTCCCATTTGGACATTTTCTGGATGGAACATTTTGATTTTATTTCAAAATGACTTTGTGAAATGAAATTGGTTTTATACACACACACATACACACACACACACTCATTTAAAAAGTTGAAATTGGAGCTAAATGTTTCTATTTTATAGAATGAGAAACATTTTTATCAACTCAAAATAGAAGTTTTTTGGGAATTTCATTTCATGGGAAATTTTGAATTTTTTTGGTTTTGTTCCATTTTGAAATGGAAAAATATTAGAAATTGCAAAATTTCCTACAAAATGGAAAATCCAGTTTCCACACATCTCTAGTGAGAGTCAGGAAGCATAGTATCCTGCAGGATTTGTGGCAAGTTTAAACTTCCTGATCAAATTTACCTATTTATAGCACAGCAGGGGTATATAGTGTCCCACAGACCCTATCAGATGATTGCTACAGAAGCTGATGGGTTTACCAAGCTACTCAATACTTAAAATTACTAGCAATCATGGTCCTATAACCTTTGATGAGCTCTTCAGCTGCTGACAGCAAGGTCATAGCTGTTTCCCAGTTCCTGCTGCCCTGTGGATTTGTTTGCTTTCAGCTAGCTCTCACCCTACATGTTGTAGCCCACATACGATGACCACCTTTTCAAAAAGCAAAAGCAAGACACATGCAGGCGCCTTTCCCCCTCCGTGGTACCACCCTTGCCACTCCTCTTCCCCTGAGGCCACGCCTCCTGGCCAGGCTGGAAGTCAGAGCCAGGCCATGGTAAGAGCCACCCAGGGAACTCAGGCCACTGAGGGGAGCCCCTGACCCTCCACCCTTCAAAAATAGGGAAGTCATAAATATTTGAAGATTTGGTCCTGCAGCTGAACAATCTGTAAGTGTCCACTAAGTTTTAACAACATACCAGGCTGCACTGATTTAGACACCAACAAACTTGAGTACATGTAACTCTGGAGATGCACATGCTGCATTTATTTCAATAATGTCAGTGATTACGTGCATTTTTCTCCAGTCTGTGAACTTACACACATATGAGAATTTCAGATAAACACGTTTAGAGGCTCTAATTCTAATTCATGTAATTTGAATGTTCCTCCTTGTTTGAATATGCATTCTGTATAATGGAGTGTTCCCTGAAATAAATATAGGTGGGCCTGATTCTGTTTTCACTCCCGTTTATACCTGTGGAATTCCACTGACTCTTTACTGCCCAGAAACTTGTGCAGTTGTTTGTCCCTGTGCAAAGTGAGTGTAAAATGCTAATATTCTGATCTGATGGTGTTTTATACACACTTTGCACAGGTAGAAATGACTGTACAAGAGGGCATAGTGAATCAAGCTCATTGATTTAAGGAGTAATTGCTGATTTACACCAGCAGAAAGGACTGCTGATTTACACTGGCACAATCAGGCTCTTAGGGCCTCCTGTAATTCTGCCCTCAAAAACATTGCTGTAAATCAAGAGTAACTTTTGTTTATTTCTGTGGAGTTATTTAAATCAATGGAATTACTCTGGATTTATTCTGGTGTAACTGAGATCAGAATCTAGTTACGCGCTAATGTAACATTATGGATGAGCATTTAAATGCAAAAAAATCAGGAAATTCAAATATATATTTTTCACAGCAAACAGATCTCAGCCACATAGCAGAGGTATATACTATATGAATGACTAAAACTTAGCAGTAATAGAATATACTATATATGCATATGGAGGTCAAGTTTCAATTCCTGTGGGAACCATAACTTGAATTTCTTGACTTGTGTGTTTAAATCTTCAAACATAGCATTAATTTTCATATTGAACATATTGCAGCTTTGACTATGAAATGTATCATCCTGCATTACTTTGCTCCCCTCACAATAAAAATGTTTTTTGACGTAACCATGCTTAATTTGATATTTTTTGCATAGCTTTGATTAATTGGGTTACTTAAATAAGGGTTGCACATACAAATTCTGATTCCTAGAAATCTGGTCTGCTTTGAGCTAAGATACGATCATCACAACTTGTTCCTTTGGTGAATGAACAGCCCTAATAACAGTGTTAAGCATTCAAAGGAAGGTTTCAAAAGCAAATGTGGTAGATTGCAGAACTAAGACATACATATATCCTTTATTTAGGATGACAAAAACTTAAACATATCTTTCAGTACTGTCTCTGACATATATACACAGTATATCACTGCTCTGGACACCAAGTTATTTAAAGCTATTATTTAGTGCCATAATAAGTAGTAATTTAAATACAAGGTAAAATCATCACATTGTCTTGTTTACTACTGATGTTAATGTTAAGCTGATGTGTAATGCTCCAAAAAGGCAGCCTATGATTTGTTATTATTAAACTGTCAGCTCTGTCATGTGTTAGGCATAGATTCATACTATACTTCTCTCAGCATATCACTTTATTTTCCATCAGTCAAAAATGAAGTGTTTTAATTGTGTCTCTGCTATTTTTCTATTAACTGTTTCATGCATTTTCCCCTGGCCTTTTAATTGCAGTTTAATAGTGGTCATTAACACATTAAGGGGTGTTAGAAGAACATTTGAAGTCCTCTTGACTTCTACCAAAGTTGACACTTCAATGCTAGAGTAATTTCAGCTATTCATTTATTTAATAGTGACCTATGCAAATGTGGAACCATGTCATTTTACAAATTGACTGTAATAATTAACTAGAAAGGCAGAGTAAAATGAAACAGGTTATAATTAGAATAAAACTGCTACAGTATTACGTCAGCTAGAATAAAATAATCTCAAATGATTAAATTGGTTTCAATTATTAAGAATCAGTTTAATGTACCCACTGTTCTGATTTTTTACATTTCTCTTTTTTGTGTGCGTTAGATGTCACCTCATACAATTTATGCATTTTATTCATCTTGGTAAAACAGGCATTACAAAAGTTTAATTAAGTAGTAAAAGACTTCATATTATTCTCTTGAATTCTAAATTAGTTGCAGAAAGTAGTGATAGTGCATAGTACATACAATTCATACTCATTTCAATTAAAGGCTTTTATTGTTATATCATATTTCTCTAATCCAGTAAATATATCGATGTGTAAGTAGGTGTACAGATAGATATAGTACAACTAGCCCTCATGGTATGTTTCTAACTTACATGAACAACTCAGTTTTGCCCTATAATATTTGGATTTTATTTTCCATTTTTTCATGTTACTGTTTCGAGTACAGGATATAGAGTATGAAATTTCAGAATAATATTTTCATTGAAATCTGCATAGTGCTTTTATCATTTTTCAGTTTGTAGATCTATTGTCCCCAATATTTTATCTAAAAACCAGTAAGGGCAAAGCTAGTTTTCAGAAATAAAAGGAGAACATTATTTTTTCTCTGATTTCTTACAAATTGGGTCATGCCACATTGATGTGCATGAGCAAGTATGTTCAGTTTAGATCTATTTGTCATTAGTTTTTGGAAATTTAACTTTTGGAATTTTAGAAGGCACTGAGATACTATGGTGATGGATGCAGTATAAACACCTAGATAGAAGGGTACATGGTTAAATTTTGTCTTAGAAGCATTATTTTTATGTCACATCAAATTTCTTCCTTCCACCCCTGCAGCTTGGAAACACTGTTAATAAAATGGAAACCCATGTTAGCCCAACAAAACTTAGACATTGTACTGTTAGCTGGGATGTGATTACTCAAGCACTGGGACTTGCTGCAATCAATTTTAACATTATAGTGGCTGGAAGACCTGGTTAAATAGAAATAACTCTTGTGCTTGTTTAAACTATGCAAAGGAGGAGATACTGTGGAAGAGCTCTAATAAATTGATTGATGATTGATTTTGATTTATAAACTTTTTTTCTCCCAAAAGGCACCTATTTAAACCTGAAGGCACCCATCACAAATTGCAGAATCAGAATAAATAACCTCATAACAGACAACAGAAATTATGCCCCCCGCCAAAAATACCTCCTTACCTCTTCACAGATATTTCTCCTCATCAGATCCTTTTATCTCTGCAAAAGCCTGACTAAATAGGCAAGGATGTGTGTAGATTGGAGAAAGAAAAGCAGCCAGTGGTAGGGGGACATTGTGATGACTGTGACAGCAATGGCAAAAAAAAGACCCCATTGGTAGCCAGGGTAGATCTTTACTGTAGATGGGATTCACTTGCGCTCAGGTGTAGCAAGAGAGGAAGCTGTAGTGTAGACAGGGCACAGGCAGTTTAAAAATGCCTGTGTTTGTTTGAGCCCTGGCTGCGCTGGTGATGAGTTACAGGTGATATTTTTGCCAGTGTAGACAAGGCCTGTGTGTGAATCCATCACTGTTAAGTCTGGACGCAGCTAAAACATTTGCATCTGTATGGATCCCCTTGAAGTCAATAGGCTTCCGTGTGACCACCAGGGTTCACCACCTTGCAGATGTGACTGTATGATTGGGCCCCAGAGGTTTTTTTGTGACAGGCTTAACTGTTCCTCACATGGCACCAGGGGCGGCTCTAGGCACCAGCAAAACAAGCTGGTGCCTAGGGCGGCAAAATGTAGGGGGCGTTCCCTGCCACCGGGGGGGGCGGCAGGCTGGGCCGGCGGACCTGCCGCAGTCATGCCTCCGGGAGGTCCACCGGAGCCCCGGGAGGACCGGACCTGCCGCAGGCATGACTGCGGAGGGGGCGCTCGTCCCGCGGCTCGGCTGGACCTCCCGCAGGCATGCCTGCAGCAGCTCAAGCGGAGCCGCCGGACCCACGAACTGTCCGCAGCCGCGGGAGGTCCAGTCGAGCCACGCGGGACCAGCGGTCCCTCTGCAGTCATGCCCGCGGGAGGTCCGCTGCTCCCGCGGCTCCGGGGCGCCTCCCGCGCATGACTGCTTGGGGCGGCCAAAAACGTAGAGCCGCCCCTGCATGGCACCACTCTGTTAGTAGTGGTAATAGTGGGCATGCTAATTCTGACACAGTTCTTGTGGCTACCTTGGAGCAGGTGTAAATGACATGATGTTAAAAGTGCCAGTGGCAATTGGAGCTGGCTTTATACTTGTGCTCCCAATATTTCTACCACCAGAGGAGATGCAACAGTAGGAAAATTTTGTGTATGCAAACTCTTAGTAGCTCTGAGAGGCTACCACCAGTGGAACAGTCTGTGGAAAAAAGGAGATCTGCAAGAAGGCTGACACTATTTTCAATATTTCCAACCAGCTCTCATTTCTACAATAGATATACCTTTTCTAGGCATCCCTTACATTTGTTAGAACCACTTTCTAAGGTAATTTTAATTAATATTGTGCAGTTGTAATAATGTAATTATTATCAATTACATTTTACTAATGTAATTAAAATTCTTTGCTTGCAACAAAGGCAATCAGTGGATCACAATTAGTTGAATATCTACAAAAATAAAAATTAATATGCCAGATTATGGTAACTCAGTACAAATAACCCACTCCTGTATGTCTCATAAATGTTAAATATGGATAATTTGCACAAATAGTTACTTTGTCCTAGGAAACAGAATCTTAGAGAAATTGCTTTGCAGATCGTTGTGATTTACCTGCTGGTAAATTGGTTTTCAAGCATTTCCTGCTATATTTATATTAAAAAGGTTGGATCAGACTGATCTATGATGACATGTATAAAAATTTGCAAAGTGCATCATTAACTTTTCAAGAGAAAATCAGTAAGAAATATTGTACCAATGAGAGCAAACTTAGCAATAACATAAATATAACCCCCACATTGTTTAAAATAGTGTTTAAGGAATTTTGTTGTTAATGTGAGGCAGTATAATTTAGTAGTTATAACAGGAGAGTGGGTGTCAGAATGACTGGGTTCCTTTTTCTATTTCTTGCACTGGTATATAAAACTTTGGCAAATTATTGAATTTCTTAGTGTCTCTGTTTCCCCATTTGTAAAGTGAGAATGACAATAATAATAATAAAAAAAATCTATCTTAGGGCCTGATCCAAAGCCCACTGAAGTCAATGGAATGACGCATTTTTACTTCAGTGGGCTTTGGATCGGCTCTTAGGATAAGTCTACACTGCAAAGAAAAACCCATGGCACCAAGTCTCAGAGCCTGGGTCAATTGACTCAGGCTTGCTGGGCTCAAGCAGTGGGGCTAAAAATAGCAATGTAAGCATTCCTGGTCAAGCTGCAGCCTGAGCTCGGAGAGCCTCCCCCACCACTGGGTTTCAGAGCCCAAGCTCCAGCCCCAGTGGGAACATCTACACTGCTATTTTTAGCCCTGCAGCCCAAGCCCCATGAATCTGAGTAAGTTGACCTGGGCTCTGAGACTCGGAACCGTGGGTTGTTCTTTTCAGCATAGACATACCCTTAGGGTATGTCTACACTACCAGATTAGTTCGATTTAACTTAATTCGAATTTGTGGAATCGACCTTACAAAGTCAAATTTGTGTGTCCACACTAAGGACACTAATTCGACTTTGTGAGTCCACACTAACGGGGCAAGCGTCGACATTGGAAGCGGTGCACTGTGGGAAGCTATCCCACAGTTCCCGCAGTCCCCACTGCCCATTTGAATTCTGGGATTTCCCCACAATGCATGCTGGGGGGGAAAATGTGTCGAGGGTGGTCTTGGGTAACTGTCATCATTCAACATGCTTTCGGACATCTCAAGGGGAGATGGAGGAGCTTACTGACTCGCTCGGATCTCAGTGAAACCAATATCCCCATTGTTATTGCAGCTTGCTGTATGCTCCACAATCTCTGTGAGAGCAAGGGGGAGACCTTTATGGCGGGATGGGAGGTTGAGGAAAATCGCCTGGCTGCTGATTACGCTCAGCCAGACAGCCGTGCAATTAGAAGAGCCCAGCGGGAAGCGCTGTGCATCCGGGAGGCTTTGAAAGCTAGGTTCCTCAGGGAGCAGGGTAACCTGTGACTGTTCAGTTTCTTTACAGAGAAGCTGAACCTGCCCCTGCTTCAGTTACTGTTGACTTTCTTCTGCGGTTACATACCCCGTTCACCACGTTTCCCCCCTTCCAACACACGTTTAAAAATAAAGTTAATGGAACATTGTTAATTAACAACATTTTCTTTATTAATGAATTCGCATTAAAGGGTTGAAACAGGGACGCAGACTGTGGTGGGTAGGGTGTGCAGTGATGTTAACACTGCTTCTACACTCGAGGAATGATAGGCTCCTGCTCCCAGAGCGGTCTGCAGTGCCGGACTGGTTGTTTCAACGGAGCCTGCCATCCCTCCTTTTTGGGACTCTGTGTGCGGGGGCTATGTGACCTTGTGGCGGGGAGGACAGTTACAGATTCCCCTGCTGCGTGGCTCTGTGGTCCGGGACAAGGATTGCTGCATAAGTTCTGTAACCGCCCTCCCATGCCACAAAGTCACGTACCCCCCACCCACACAGAACATGGAAAACACCTCCCAGACCAACCAGGGTGCCTACTGACTGCACTGTGTGTGTGACCTGCTGTTGATCCTGCCCCCGTGTCTGTACCCTGGTAAAGGTGACTGTCCTATGCAATTAACAACCCCCTTTCCCCCCCCTTCACAGACAGTCTTCTGTAGAAAAACTTGACAGAAATAGTAATTAACAGCAAACTACTTTTAATAATCAACTACACAGTTAGGGGATGAAACTGGGATTGGGGCTTCGGTGAGCCAGGAAGGGAAGGACTTCTCAACACTTAGGGAATGAGAGCCTTCTTGTATTTGTGCACTCTGCAGGGGTGCAGTGACAGTTTTCACGGCCCCTGTCGCCCCTCCTTCTTGTTACTTTGGGTGAGGGGGGGTTTGGGACTTTGTGGCGGGGGAGGACAGTTGCAGACACAGTGCAGGGGGGCTCTGTCCTCCTGCCTGCGGTCCTGCAGAACATCCACAAGGCGCCAGAGCATGTCAAATTTTCCCTGGGCATTTCCTGTGTTGCTGGTCAGAACATCCAAGCTCGGACTGCTGTCCAGAGCGTCAACAGAGTGGTGCACTGTGGGATAGCTCCCGGAGCTACTAAGGTCGATTTCCGTCCACACATAGCCTAATTCGACATAGCCATGTCGAATTTAGCGCTACTCCCCTCGTCGGGGAGGAGTACAGAATTCGAACTAAAGAGCCCTCTAGGTCGAACTAATTAGCTTCCTGGTGTGGACGGGTGCACGGTTAAGTCGAATTAACGCTGCTAAATTCGACATAAACTCCTAGTGTAGACCAGGCCTTAGAGGCTTACTGGTTAATAAAACACTTTGAGGTCCTTGGAAGGAAAGTGCTATATAAAGTGGGTCAAAACATGGTTTAGTATTCAAATAACCTGACCTTCCCGAAATCACTTGGTGTTGGACCCAGTATTTTGTTAGCAGCATTCTGCCCCATTGCTATAGCATTTCATCCCATTGCCATAGCAGCATTCCGCCACAGCTGGAGGGAGGGAGTAGCAGATTCATTCCCCGGTGTCTAGGGACCCAGGGTTCAGTGAGGCTGAACAAGGGTTGTCAGTACTGCAGGTGAGAAGTCAAAATGAGGCTCTCTGAGAACAGTTCCTTCTCCTGCTGTCTCTGATTGGTTTGAGGGAGGGGGATGGGAAAAGAAGTAGGGAAGGAGATGTCACACTGTCTGGAGTGGCTTACAAATGTGAGTGTCTACCTCAGGGCAGACTGTCAGAAACAGGGCAGATACCCCAAGCTGGTGGTGTGTTCTATAATTAGATTTCACCAAGCCAGTAACAAATGTGAACTCCTGGATCACCCTACAGTCTTATCGTAGAGTCACAGACAGTCTCCTTAGACTCTCCACTCTATCTTGCCACACAGACAAACTGGACTTTGTGATAAAAAGTCACCCAAACCAAAAATCCCACCACATCAGTTTGCTCCCAGTCCCAAGATACCAGTCACTTACCCCAGATCAATTGATTCTCTAGCTCTTACACCAAAGACAATGCTGGTAGCCAATTCTATAGTAAACTAACTAAAGGTTTATTAGCTAAGAAAAGGAAGTGAGAATTATTGTGCCTCCTATATTTATCCACTGCTCCTACTCATACCTTCACACCATAGGTAACTGACAAGATTTGTAAAAATGACACAGTTTACTTTTTCAAAAATGTGTTTATCTTTGTCTTTTATAGTTATACATGTTTCCTTTCTATAAACTTCCTAGATCTGGTCTACACCTAAAACTGTGCTTGACTAGCTACATCACTCAAGGCTGTGAAAAATTTTGCACCTTGTATACTGTAATTAGGATGATCTAACCCCTGTTGTAGATGCAGCTAGGTCAATGGAAGGACATACTCCTATAGTGGAGTTATGAAGTTCAGCAACCGTATTACTCGATGGGTTAAGTAGTGGGCTGTGGTTGTTAAGTAAGGCTCCCAGATGGGTTACAATCTGGGTTCTCTATAGATGAAATTCAAGTACCTGAGGGGCATGACATGGGGAAAACTCCTGGTTTCTCTATTTGACTTAGATCTGTGGTGAGGACATCATTGTGCATCTGCAGGGAGTGATCTGGTGTAGAACACCAAGGTTGCCTCCTTCTAAACATATGCTGTACTGAATTGGATTCCCCAAAATTGGATTCAGCCGTCAGCCTCATTCCCCTGGTATGTGTGTGGAGGTGGTGTGCTTAAAGTTCTGGAATGGTCATGGCACCATAAGTGTACATGGACTTTATGAACATGTAAGAAAACAAGCCTCCTCCTTGAAAAGCTTTGTTTTCCACAAGAAAATGCCTGTCACTTGTCCTCAACAATAGCAATAGGGGGGTGGCATTATAGCTTGTCCCTCTATCACAAGTTTGGTTGATGTAGCTACATTATTGACTGTGGCTATTAGTTTCCTTTTGTAATTCCCATTTTTCAATTTCTTATGAGATTGACAGAGCTTTGTCACAGACAACTTGCCTATCTCACAGAGATTCACAAAAAGAAAATGTGTGAAAACCTGAAATGAGAAGATTGTGTTGATAGCTTGTTGTAATGCAGGGAAATACAATATGTGCTGAATGTGACTAGACAGAACTTTAGAAACAATAATCCCATTACTTCTTTTCTTTGTGCTAAGGGCATATTTGACTTTGCTGTCAGTGCCACTTGTACTGAAATGAAAAGGAAATGTGTGCTCAATTTGCTAAACTTTGATTACTACATTAAAATATAGGCAAATGTATATATGGATATTGTTAATATATTTTTGTGGGGGATTGGCCAAAATCAAAGCTAGGGTTCAGGCACCGATGGACAATGGAGTTGCTCAAAATTCAAACTCACTTTCAAATTTTGCAATTTTTTTTAATGGACTAAACCAAAATAATGGGTTTGAACACCCACAAACATTGGAGTGTTTGAAATCCAAATTTGAATCCAAATTCTACAGTGTGACTCACCTCCCTCTCTCTCTTTTTATCTCTTCTTTACCCTCCTCTGTTCTTTCCCTTGATTTGTGTGCTGTAATACTGTTCCAGTTAACTCTAGTTTTTACACTAGATAGAGAGACAATGCTGAACAAATAGAGGGCACATTTTCTTTGCGTATTCATTTCAATGAGAAAGCCAGTTAAGATTTTACATTGTGTGATGGGGTATACAAACACCACACGGGGCCCTTTCCCTTATCTGGGACCAGAAGCTGAGGGAGGAAAGCAGTGGTAGAAAGTGACCCAGGGAGGGTGTGATATACCAGGGAACAATCCAGACTACTGAGTAGCAGTGTCACCCCTGCTCTGCAACCTTGGGTGCCTTGCAGTGCCTTCCTGAGGTAGCTCCCACCTGAGCTGCTCACAAACGGCCGAACAGCATGCAAGTCACACCCTGTGTGTCTGTGTAACTAAGGGTTGCCAACTTTCTAACTGCACAAACCCAAACAACCTTGCTCCTCCCCCTGCCCTGCCCCTTCTCTACTGCGTCTCCAAAGCCCCTCCCCCGCTCACTCCATCCCCTGTCCCTCCGTCACTCACTTTCCCCCATCCTCACTCACTTTCACCAGGCTGGGGCGCAGGGTTGGGGTGCGAGAGGGGGTGAGGACTCTGGCTGGGGGTGCGGGCCCTGGTGTGGGGCTGGGGATATAGGAGGGGGCTATGGGCTGGGGAAGGATGTTGGGGTGTGGGAGGAGGTTTGGGGTGTAGGTTCCAGTAGGAAGGAGCTCAGGACTGGGGAAGGGGGTTGGGGTGGGGGAGGGGGCTCCATCCTGGGGCTGAGGGGTTCAGGGTGTGGGAGGGGGCTCAGGGTTGATGCAGGGAGGTGGGGTTGAGGAGGAGATGTGGGCTCTGGGCTGGTGGTGTGTGGCCAAGAGATTTGGAGTGTGTGGGGGCTCTGGGCTAGGGCAGGGGGGTGGGGTGTAGGAAGAGGTTTGGGGTACAGCTTCCAGAAGGGGAGTTTGGGTGCAGGATGGGGTGAGGGGTGTGGGGTGCCAGCGACGCTTACCTCAGGCAGCGCATGTTTCTCCGGCTCTTAGGCTCAGGGGCAGCCCGGTGGATACATGTGCTGTCCCTGCCTGTAGGCACTGCCCCTACAGCTCTCATTGGCTGCAGTTCCCAGGAGCCACATGGAGCCCGGGCAGGTAGGGAGCCTGCCTTAGCCCCACTATGCTGCTGACCGGACTTTTAGCAGCCTATTAAAATCTCCTGGTTGCTTTCAATAGTCACCGGGAGATCAATACCGATTCCGGTAGACTCCCGGCCAATCGTGGAGGGTTGGCAAACCTAGTGTAACTGTAGCCTGCTGCCGCACTTGGGTTATACTCAAGTCTTGGTTATACTTCAGGGTGACTCCAAATCACCCTCAATCTTAGATTTCCCCCTTTAAATGTATCTCCTATATTGCCCAGCCCTCTCCTGGACAATACAAGATATATTATGTCTGTTATTCCTTTAAGAGAATAATATGCACACAACTTGCCACCCCAAATGGAGTTTCCTAGATACTTCCATTTAAACAGACTGAATTAGATACAATAATAAAACAAATTTATTAACGACAAAGGGATAGATTTTAAGTGAGTGCAAGTAATGAGACATAAGAGTGAGGAATGGTTAAAAATAAAAATAAAAATAAGATGTTTACTAATACCTAACTTAACAGACTATATCAGATTCAAACAAAGTTTCTCATCACATGCTTTCAGTCTTACTGACCAAACCCTGTAGGTCAGGGACTTCTTCTCCCAAAGTCCAGTGAATGCTTCCTTTGTCTCTTCAGGTGCAGTGATTGTGATGGGGAGAAAGAGAGAGAGAGAGAGAGAGAGAGAGAGAGAGAGTTCCCTTGGGGAGTATGTCTGTCCTTTTTATAGTTTCAGTCCCTCCCTTCAAAAACATTTCCAGCTGGGCACCCTTCCTGTTTGATTACTCTGTTTACTGTTTAAATGCAAATTAAGCAGAGCACACATTCCTTTGTTTAGGACAGACTTGTTTGCTAGCTTCAGTTTGGGCAGGGCTGTGGGGTTTGGAATGTGTTAATAACACCATACAGTGGTATCTTATAACTTCACGTACAGTGTTCCCCTGCATATTTTATCAGGTGTTACTGACCAGCAAATTACGATCTTTCTAATGATACTTTACAAAGCATACTTTGTACAAAGATTATTACAGTAGCACATAGGGTGTGAATACAGGGGTGTATTCTGTCACAGAGGGTCACTCAAAGGGCCCCTTCAGAGGCTAAATGATGATGACCCCACTGGATCGGAGCCCAGTGGAGTGGGCAGGGCTGGGCTCCTCTACCACTGGCCCACTACGGGGGAGGCTATAGCCATTAGGCCACCAAGGACTCAATTACACCATGTCTATGACCCTTTCCTGATTGTTTTTCATAAACTTTCAACCATTTGATCTCTGTTAGGTCACGGATTAGTAAAAAGCAAATTTACAATTGTATGATCAAATGCCATATTTGAAATTTGAAATTCATGCTGATTTGGTGAATAAGTTTAGTTACAGTGGGCTAGAGCCTCAAGTGCATCTGAACTCCAGTTAGTGCTGGAAACTATTTCCCACCATCTTTCTGCACCGCCTCTCATCCTGATTTCTGAATTCCAGTTCAGCCCTGATACGGTTTAGAGCAGTGACTGGGAAGCTCCTACTCGTGCTATCTGGAACATCCCAATAGGCCACTCCAACAGCCCAAGGTTGCCAGTGTGCAGAGCAGTCCATCCACAATCCCACCCACAGCATGCCCAGTAGGATATGGGGGGCAAAAGTTGTTAGGGTCGCTGTCCATCCCCTGTGGGCCACGAGATCAGCGTAAGGGGACAGAGTGCGGTCTGAGAATCTGGCCCAATGTGAATTATGAATTGTTTGTTTGATTATAATATTTATAGTTTCAACATTCTGCAGACAAACAATATATTTATCCACTGTAGTAATTCTTGAATAAGGAACAAATGCAAGAATTTCACAAAACTGTCCATGGACAATTCAGGAACCGACAAAAAGTGACATTTTAATAAATTATTCATTGCAAATTATTCGCTCAGCTCTGATAGTGCAGATAGTTGAGATTGGCTGTTGCTTTCATCTTTGCTTTCTCACAAGGATAAGTACTGACTGCGTATCAGCACTGAAGGGAATGTGAAAGATGCAGTGAAAAACGCCTTCCCAATAAAATATAGACAGCATTGCGGAATCCACTGCTGTTATACACTGATGTAAAACATGCAGTCCCAACGAAGCTAGAAATGTTTATAAAGCTGAGAAGTCTCTTAAGACAGAACAAGGATTTAAATAGGTTTTTAGTACTTTTTCTTGTCTTGTCACCCACTCCATCCCTGTGGCAGCTAGCTAGCTAACATCCATGGGGAAAATGGTCCTTCTTTCCTTGCACAATGACTTCAAATTTAAAACGTCAAAGCCTTTTAAAATATATTAAAAGCCATTTTAATTTGCCCCCTTTTCTTTCAACAATCCAGCAAGGCCTCTCTGGCTCCACATATTGCTGTCTGATTTGCTCCCTGTTTCCCATTCACCTCGCTATGACATTTTATTTCTCACAGAGGATATTTTCTAAAGGGCCAACCTGTTCAGGAGCATATTATCTAGGTCAGTGGAGGATCCCAGCAGAATCTGCCATTCATAAAAGGGCTGTTTTCTGTCCCTTATATCCCTCTCTGTTTTCTGTACTGATTGGGTGTCTACTGTCATAGTCTTGCTTTGACTCAAAGGAAAAGACTGATCGCCCTTCAAAGCTCAATGATGTTACTCCTAGATT
>NC_059072.1:48809696-48854696 GCF_020497125.1 Mauremys mutica
GCTGTTACTATTATGAGCACTAAAATCCACAAAATTCATATGAAGTAAAGGAAATATGGTTTTAATTAATTTAGAAGCTGGTAGGTGGAGAGTTGGATTTGATAATTTAGCTGAGCAAGTGGAGTTTATATCCCAGAATAAAGTATAAGGGGCCAAATTAATCTCTGGTGTTAACTCCAGTGAAGTCAATGAGGTTTCACAAGAGATTAAGTTGACCCATGAAGTTTACTATGCACATGATTTCTCAGCTGAACAGTTGCTACTCGCAACGGAAATAAAAAGGAAAACTTAGATGAAAATACAAGCAATATCAATATTAAAAGCATCAAAATCTGACTGGCCAGCCAGTACTATTTATTTTCATATTCTAGCACAGGGATCTCAAACTCAAATCACCACGAGGGCCACATGAGGACTAGTACATTGGCCCGAGGGCCGCATAACTGAAACCTTTTCATACAATGATACAAAAATATAGTCCAAAATGAAGAGTAATACAGTATGCTGTTAAAAGGCAATGTATTAACTTTTTTAAAAACCGTAATCTGAAAAGTCAGTGCTAATTTTGACAGTCTTTTCATTTTTGGCCACTTGGTTGGCAGCGTTAATTTGTTAATTGTATGAGTTAAAAAAAATTTCTGTCAGGCTGTGATGGGGTGTCCATCCCACACAAGCCCTGAGTGGGTAAATGTGGGCCAGAAAGGACCAATTAACCTTATATGTTGTACCTGGAGGGAAGCCAGGGATTGATAAGAACTAATGGAAGATGAAGCCCAGCATGGGGAAGACCTAGGCTATGAGGATAAAGCCAGGAAGTGACAGCAGGCAGGAGGCTTCAGGGTGGAGGTCTCCAACCACTCCCTAGAGAAAAAGGGAGTTGGCTAGATACAAGGAGGAGGTCAGGAGGAGAGTAAACCCTGTGGTTCTGTCCTGGATTAAAAGAACAGGAGTACTTGTGGCACCTTAAAGACTAACAAATTTATTTTAGCATGAGCTTTCGTGAGCTGCAGCTCACTTCTTCGGATGCATAGAATGGAACACACAGACAGGGGAAATTTATACATACAGAGAACATGAAAAGGTGGAAGTATGCATACCAACAGGCAGAGTCTAATCAATTGAGATGAGCTATCGTTATCAGGAGGAAAAAAAAAACCTTTTTGAAGTGATAAGCATAAGCAAAAAGTTTTTTTTTTCCTCCTGATAACGATAGCTCATCTCAATTGATTAGACTCTGCCTGTTGGTATGCATACTTCCACCTTTTCATGTTCTCTGTATGTATAAATATCTCCTGTCTGTGTGTTCCATTCTATGCATCCGAAGAAGTGAGCTGCAGCTCACGAAAGCTCATGCTGAAATAAATTTGTTAGTCTTTAAGGTGCCACAAGTACTCCTGTTCTTTTTGCGGATACAGACTAACACGGCTGCTACTCTGAAACCTGTCCTGGATTAGGGATTCTTACAAGAGGCCTGAAAGGGTGGAGTACCCACAAGGAGGTGCTCCTGCAGTGAGTGGCCCCATTTACACAGGTCTGCAAATGTACCTTGTAATTTCAGTCCAGCAGTGTTCTTTCTAACTTACGCTTCTTCACCAGTACTATATTCTGCAACTGTAATTCCCATTGAAATCAATAGAAAGAATGTCACTGACTTCAATGGGGATTGGATTAGACTCATAGTCAAAAGTTCTGCTGATGATGCATAAGCAAAAACAGCATTCAGCTCATGCTCCCCCTCCCTTCCCCTCTTCCAACCCCTTCCCCAAATCCCCACCCTGGCCCCGCCTCTTCTCCGCCTCCTCCTCTGAGCGCGCTGTGTCCCCACTCCTCCCCGCTCCCTCCTGGAAAGTCCTAAGCGCCACCAAACAGCTGTTTGGTGGCGGGAAGCGCTGGGAGGTAGGTGGAGGAGTGGGGATATGGCACGCTTGGGGGGGAGGGCCAGAGGCGGGGAGTGGGTGCCTATGGCGGGCCGCAGGAAATAGCATGCAGCCCATGTGTTTGAGACCCCTGTTTTAGCACAACTACAATACACTAAGTTTCTCAAATGGACCAAGCACTTTACAAGAGCTTCTATGCAGCAGCAAAAATCATAGAATTCACCTGGTGCATGATGCTGCTTAGGAATGTTGGAATTGCATTACTGGATCATCTCAGTGGACCATCTCATCCTGTATCAGATGCTTCAGACAGAGGTGCTAGAATCCCTGTAACAGATGGTTATGGAAGAAACCTTGCTGTTTGGTTAATATCCTGACACAAGAGGGCTTATATTATTTTTATCCTTTCAAATGTCACTATTGATGTTCCTATCTTTATAAACTTTATATTCCAATTGATAAATGTATGTTATTGTCTTATTGGTGTAAAAAAAAGGTAACGTTCTGAAGCATTACTAAGGAGCCAGTCCTGCCACACTTACGGATGCTGAGTAAAATTTTATTCCACAGGGAGTTCCAATGAAATCAATAGGAATATTTGTGCATTAATGTACTACTCAATATGAACAAAGTTGGCAGAATCTAAGAATAGCTCTCCTGTTAATTTCCATGGGACTACTCAGATCAGAAAGGATTACTCACATAAGTAAGTTGTTTCAGGATCACACCAAAGATTTTTTTTTAAGTACAGTACTTAAACAGATAGTGTCTTATGCTCTCCTGTTATGAATGTTAGTCCTTACACCTGCCAAAAGTTTTGCTTTGTAAGGTTCTAACTTCCTCCTCTCAATCAGCTGCAGCTGACCCTGAGCACTGTGATTCAGCCCCATTGATCGTACACAGCAGCAGTCAATATGTGGCAGTGTGGACAGAGAAAGAATGTGTATTGTAGCCAGTAGGGGTGAAGACAACTCACCTTTGTTAAATTAAAATTCAGTTTATACCTAGGATGAGAGCAAAGCTAAGAGAAGATAGAAAAAAAAGAGTTATTTCATAATTATGCAGGTTTTGACCCCATAATGGACAATTATGGACTAATCCTCTTTCATATTAAACATGTTAACATATATAATGAAAAGGTGTTTTAAATTGCATTAAGTAAACTCTGACAGGATTTGAACCTGTGGTTCTAGAGAGGGTTGATACTTAAAATTTGAAGTTAATACTACTAAATACTGCAGAAGTTGGCTTGGATATCGAAAGCAGCAAATGTTTAGTAGTACTATCATTTGAGAGAGCTATCTTACATAGTAGCATCTGACATGGCTCATGTCAGAGATAAGCCCAAATAGTTCCTACACTTATGATGCTTGAAGCCTCTGACTAGCAGTGTTTAAAAAGACACGAGAGGGCTCTCACTAAACAGCTCTCTACTCCATCTTATTAGAAGACAACTCTTATTATGTAACCAACCTTTGTTGGTCATTTGAGTTATCACTTAAGATTGGTTTCACTGTGCATAACACTTTTCTGGAAAACAGGTCAAAATGTTTGCATTTCGAATCCTAATTTGAAGGGAGTGGAGCTCCACAGGGGTGGAACCCATTGTAGCACTAGGATCTAAATGGCCTTATCTTTCAGGGGTGCTCAGCACTAACAGCTCACATTTACTTAAATGGGAACTGTTGATATTCAGGCCACCCTGTTAAAGTGTTTAAATATGGATTTGGCTGCTTAAAGTTAGGAAGCAAAATTAGAAAACATTGGCTTTACTCTCATGAAAGCATCAGCACTCCAGAATGCTTTGTTAATATAGGTGTGTTTGTATTGTGTGTGTTTTAGTTTGGGGGGTGCATGGAGAGAATGAAAAAAATATATTTTGTCTAACTTTGCAGAAAATACTTAACCAGCTCTATACATCTGAATTCGTTAGTGCACTACATATTCCTAACAAAGGATGGGAATGCTGAATGGATAGAGTTTATTTATAAATTAAATAAATATGTTTCCTCCATGCCCTTGAGATTTAGCTGATTTATCAGTTAATAAAATAATCATACACCACAGACTTGTGCTTCCAATTTATTTTTAAAAGAAATAACATTGCATTTTGACATATATGAATACAAATGTAACACAAGAGGAAACTTTGTTAGAAGCCACAGATATATATATCACCAGCTGTGCATAAATTACCTTACTTGCTTTTTCTCTGCTATTTATGGGATGGATCCTGCAAGCACTTACTCCTCCATGTACTCCTTACTTATATAATTTAAATAATACTCTGTGGGACTATTTCCTTGAGTGAGGACTACTCATATGAGTAAAAGATTGCAGGATCAGGCCCTACATATAGGCAACACTAAAAATAATATTCAATAATATGTTTTTAATTATGTAACTGAAATGTTCACACTGTGCAGACTAATAGCAGAGGTTGAAATAAAAAGTGAATAAATCTATACAGATCAAGATGGGGCCCTGTATTTTTTTCTTAGTTAAAAATGCTAACATAAGTCTCAGACCTTAGTCCAAATACAGCTTGTGTCAGCAAGGACTACTTATGTACATACAGTTAGCAGGGTCAGACCCTACCTCCTAGTATAAAAAGTATTTTTTTAATGTCTTGTGGGTGGCTACAGAAATCACTTGACTGTGAGGATGGTAAGCTTTAACATACCCATAAAGAGTGGAAAGACAAAATCAGTGTGCCATGTAGAGTGATTCAACGGCTTAAAGAATACAATTAAATGTGATCCCAAATTCTTTCATTAAAAGGGGGCCCCCTCCTGCAGACCTTACATGAATAGCTGACTTCAATGTATCTACCAGCATCAGTAAGGAGTACTCCCCTGAGCAGAGATTGCAGTTTCAGACCCTCACTTTTTATGTTTGACGGGAAGCTGGGCTTTTTAGAATTCCCATCCCCAACCTTCACGTCTGCTGCTCTAATCATCTTTTTTATACAGACCTTCTCCTCCATCTTTAAATTCCCTCGGCTCCTCCTGTATATTAGCCCCAGCCCTGCTTTGTTATTTTTGTTGCTTGTTTCCTTCTCCCCCAGTCACTACACAAGACACTTCTCTCCCCTCTGCTAGTCTTTTCTGATCCTGAGGGACCCTATTCACTCCCCCACAACTGAGAAGCTTTTAATTTCCTTTTGGTATTTTAAAAATGCTGGGCTATATTCTCTCCTCTTGAGAGAAAATTAAAAAAACTCCTCCAGAAATTCCACTAGTTTAAACTCACAGACTTCCAGCCAAATTCTCTTTTCAAAGGGATGGCGGTTGGAGGCCTTGTGAAGAAGGCAGGGCAGTGCTTCCACTGAAGACCAAAGAGCCACAGGCAATTCGTAGAGATCCCAGGGCTCTGCCTCGTGTGCCAGCCCATGGAGTGGGCCAACTCCTCTTCTCCCCTGGCACCACAGCTTCCTGAAAATCAGTGCTGCCATTGATCCAGTGCGCCTTCTGCAAGGGTCTTTCCATTGACTTCAACGGGCTTTGGATCGAGCCCCAAGAAGGGACATGTATGCAGCTGCAAAGAAGTTAAATTTGCTTGAAATGGCATTAACTTTTTCCTGTGTATTTGTGGCGTTAGCTGCCAGTTCACATGGGAGCATTATGCATAATGTAGCAGCTCCCCAAAGCATGCCTTAATACCCCAGTTCTGCTCAACCCATCCAAACCCACCATGTGCTTCTGTGATATTGGTGAAAGAAGCAATGAGTAGTGATGGACCTGGGACCTTTTGCAACTTGCGGGCCTCTATGCCCTTCCTTACTTTATTTTACTACTAGGGCCAGGTCTACACTACAGGCCTGTATTGGTATAACTATGTTGCTCAGGGGCATGAAACACCCCCCCCCCCCCGACCGATGTAGTTATACCAACCTAACCCGAGACACTCTCCCATCGACATAGCTACCACCTCACGGGGGGGTGGATTAGCCATATTGATGGGAGAAGGTTTCCCATCAACGTAGTAGAGTCTTCACTAAACTGCTACCATGACACAGCTGCACCATAACTGTAGTGTTATACATGAAGACAAGCCCTAAGTGCCTCACTAGAGCATGGTGCCTCAAGTGTCCAACTCGGGGCTGCTTCTGCTGTCACTATACCAGTGTACATCCAGAGTTAATTCCATTACAGTGCTCACTGAGGTGACCCTGGATATACAGGGGTATAACCAAGAATTAGGTTTATAAATGCACATGGGGACCACAGGAAGAAGGCTAGAGAAACCCCAAACTGTGGTAAATACAGATGGAAGATGAAAAATACATAGGGGAGAAAGAAGGAGAACAAATATATGAAAAAGGGAGACAATTATTGAAGTCGGAGAGGAGAGGGACCAAAAAAAAGTAGGGAATCAGAAAACCTGCCAAACAGAATACAACTCTTTTATATCACTGCGTAAAACATGTGCACTAAATAATTCTATTGTGTTTGGGGTGTTTTCACATGAATCTTTTTTTTTTTAATCTATCTCGGATGATCTTCCATGACAAAATAATATGTTGTGGTTTTCTTTTTTTTTTTTTTTTTTTTGCAAATGCCTGTTTTATAATCACAAGACGACACTCTGGACCAAGCAATAGCACTGATTAATCCTCACCTCAGATGTGCTGGAAGCATGAGGTGAAATGCACCCGAGGTGTGCATTAATCAGCCCTTCCATACAGTCTGTCCTGTCTTCCTGGTTAATTAAATCCCAAACCCAACAGTTTTGGGAAGAAGGTTAGGAATGAACATATTTTTTAAGAAGGGGGGGATTTTATATAATCTGACAGCAGTGCAGAAAAAAACAAGATATATTTAGAACAATATTTTAATTTGTGCTACTTTACTAGATTAGATGAGACGAATGTAATGTTTTAAAAAAAGGGAAATGTGATTAAGAAGCTTAAGTGCACAGTATATTACATGAAAATTCGGATAATAAAGCAAGGTAATATCTACTCAAAATTATAATTTCTGTACTTTTGAAATCATCTCAGCAAGAATTATCTACCCATATCAAATTGTAGCACTTGTCAAAATCAACTGTAAAGCATCTCAAGTGCTCTTCTGAATCAACAAAACAGATGTATAGCGATGTGAGGTTGCTCTGAGATGGAAATAAAAGTGAACTAGATGCCAGTCATTGCCCTTAATCTCTTGAACCCAACACTTAACACAGTGGATATCACAGGTCTTTGGGACACTATTTATAAGGAAAAAAAATCAGGTCTTGAATCTTAATAATATATGCAAAAGCACTCTGTGAAATTATTTTCTTTTAGTTTCACTAGACTTTGATATGCTGCAAAGTTCACCTCACCAAAATGTCCATAAACACTAGGTGGAAGTTTGAAACTGCGCCCTGCATATCAGGTTTAGACAGACAGGAAAATGGAGATTTAGGCAATTATGTCACATGATATAAAAGGGCGTTTTACATTTTTTAATAAAAATTAAAAGTGTGTAATGGTTCAAGTGTTTCCCTTTTCATTTCAAGAATATTAAGTGATATTTATAGGGGAACACCTGGAGCACAGTGAATACAATATTTGTAACTTAAAATTAAATCAGCAATTGCAGCAATGGTGACTTTTATTAAGAAAGTTAATAGACACAATATGTTGCTCACTCTACTACCATGTGTACAATTAACCATTAGGAAATGCACTGTCCTCCAACCCTGTAGGCTGGGATTTGCATGTGGAAGGTCAATCCCTCTACAAGTTTTCCAGAACCCTCTGCCCCTGGAAACATGGTTAACTCAGTGGACATTTTTCCACCGGTGTATTGTACTAGAGTATCTAAGAGATATAAGACATGGTGTGGGATTTCCACTGATTTTTTCCCTCTTTTAGTGCCAGTGGTTTCAGAAGAGAGAATTGTTTGTAGAATAGCTGACCCTTGCCTCCACTCCACCCTTTAACCAATCACACCCTTTTACCCCCTAAGTCCTTGGAGCACCAATGGATGCTGTCCAGACAGAGCATGGGGGCAGGGCCAGATTAACGATCCTGTGGGCCCGGGGTTATCAGATTTTGTGGGGTCTCTGGGGGGGTTGGAATGTGGGAGTGAGCTCAGGGCTGGGGCAGGAGATTGGGGTGCGGAAGGGGGTGCAGCTCCAGTTGGGGGGGGTGGAGACAGGGATGGGGCAGGGGGTTGGGGTGTGGCAGGAGGTTCAAGGTGCAGGCTCTGGGTGGGAGTTTGGGTGTGGGAGGGGGCTCAGGGCTGTGATATGGGGTTGGGGTGCAGATGGAGGTATGGGGTCTGGAAGGGAGTTTGGGTGCAGGATGGGGGCTCCAGGCTGGGGTAGGGGATTGGGGTGCAGGAGGCGCTTACCTTGGGCAGCTCCTGGTCAGCAGCTCAGTGGAGCTAAGGCAGGATTCCTGCCTGCCCTGGCTCCGCACTGCTCTGCTCCCTGAGGTGGCTGGCATGTCCAGCCCCTAGGCGGAGAGGCCAGGCCACTCTGTGCAGTGCACGCTGCCCATTCCCGCAGGTGCTGCCCCTGCAGCTCTCATTCCTGCAGTTCCCAGCCAATGGGAGCTGCGGTGCTGGTGCTGGGGGCAGGGGCAATGTGCAGAGATTCCCTGAATGCCCCTCACCTAGGGGCCGCAGGGACATGCCGGCGAGTCAGCGTTTGCGGTTCCAGACCCACGGGGGGGAGGGCACCAAGTCTCAGGGACTGGAGTCCAGCCTGCAGCACGGAGACTTGCTATGGGCCAGATGAAAGGAAGCAGTGGGCTGCATCCGGCTCGTGGACTGGTGGGGCCCCCCTTAGCCTGAGGCCCTGGGCTGCAGCCCCTATGCATTAATACGGCCATGCCAGGGGGCGTGGGGGGTGGGAAGGGAGTTGGACAGTCATATTGCATATGATTTCTTCATATGCAACAGGAAATGCTGGATACTGTGCTAGAAGGTGGGCAGCTTAAAGACTGGCCATTCTTTGTCACATGCGGTGGGACCAACATGATTAAAGCAATAAATGATGGACAGCCTTTATTCTTCTCATCACTAAATGAACCCATCCAGAAAAAGCCTGACACTGAATGTTCCTGTTGCTGGGGCACATAGCAGCTGTGCACATTGCCCCCAGAAAGTGATGGCAACCAGATACAAACAGTTCAGGCGAATGTAGAGGTAAGCTGTATGCATACACTTGCTGGAAATCCGTGTAGTTCATCTTGACCTCTCAATTGGCCTTTGGAGACACAAGTGAGGGTATTTGACATCTTTGAATACAGCACTTGTGAACATAGTCACTGTGCTACATTCTTCCTGCAGTGCTCCAGTACTCCAGATGTGATTGGCTCATGTAGGAGAGCTGGCAGAGGCTGACCCACCCATAATTCAGCTCTGTCTACTGCCACCAACTACATGTCACAGGAAGTGTTTAAATGGATAAATTCAAAGGAGAATCAGGGGACAGGGAATCAGGTCTCGGGTTATTTTTTCTGATGCTGCCAATGGTTCACATTATGGTAACTTCTGTGCTTCTGTTTTACTTATTTTGTGGAGAACAAAAGGGTTGGGGGATCTTCTCCAAATTTTACAGCGCGTGCCTGGAGGCAGAGGTGGATAACACTGGGTTCCAGAGCTCAATGAGCCATCACAACCTAAGAGCAGAGAAGGGAGAGACAACCTAGTCTGGGAAATACTGGCAACACATAGCAGGAAATCACATAGATGTGCTAAATTCAACTTAAGCCCCAGCCCAAGCAGCCAGCAACTTTAACAGCTGAAATGAACCGGTTGTAAGCAAAGGGAAGTGGCCCGTGACATTTTTGCTCCAGTGACTAACTGTAGTGTAGAGATTGAGAACAGCCCTATGTATCCGGGTGTGCGTTGTGAGATCTGCCTGTGTTCTTGCCTATCCCATACTAGTGCTTCCCTCTCTCCTCCACCTTCCTTCCTTTCATGAATAGCTGTGCAACAGCCAGCAGCTTAGACTGAGAGAGTCTGGCTCTTTCTTATGCCAAACTGCAAGCTTTTTTAAAGAAACTCATATATATGTTTATGGCTGGCACAAGAACACTGTTTTTTTTTCTCCTAGTCTCCAGGAAGTGCTAAAGAGGAAAGTCACAAAGTGCTTCAAGCCAGTACTGAAAATGAGAGAAGAAATACATTCAAACAGCCGTCACATACTTCACAAGGCAAAGCCCCACAGTCCTGCAAGTGATTCCATAGCATAGACTCTAGCACCTGCATTGAGCCCCACTGCCTTCATTGAGTCTCTATGTGGGCCCACAGATCTGCCTGCATGGACCCGTTTGCAGGATCTAGGCCTAAAACCTAAAAAGAGGATCATGACCTTCTCTTATGATGCTGTACAGAGGAGTAAAGGATGCTTCCTCAATGCCCGGTGCAAGCGCCTGTCATTACTGGTCACAGTACAGAGGAGCTGGGGAGGAAAGCATCTACTGCAGGGCCATTCCTCCCCCTCCCACACAAGTGTACACTATTGGCAGATTATTTTGCCCTAGGAGCAAGGGGAAGCCAGGGACAGAATCACTTAGGCCTTGGCTACAGTGGCGCTTTACAGCGCTGCAACTTTCTCGCTCAGGGGGGTGAAAAAACACCCCCTTGAGCGCAGCAAGTTACAGCGCTGTACAGCGCCAGTGTAAACAGTGCCCCAGCGCTGTAAGCTAATCCCCTCGGGGAGGTGGAGTACCTGCAGCGCTGGGAGAGCTCTCTCCCAGCACTGGCACCGCGACCACACTTGCACTTCAAAGCGCTGCCGCGGGAGCGCTTTGGAGTTTCGAGTGTAGCCAAGCCCTTAGTCACAATTCCCTTTCTGGTCTGCTCTTGGAGCAGTGTGTCAGTGTGCCACCAGGAAGATCAATGTGTCAAAACTAGCCCTAAATTTGGCCACTAATGTGTTGGAATACTGTCATAAAGACTTCCATACAGAATATTACTTTCTCTGCTTCCCAATGCTTTGGCCAAATACCCAGCAAACCTTTGATTCAGATTGCTATTCAGAACTACTTTCCTTATGCTATATGTGACAACTCTGCTAAATTTATTATTCTGTTTGCCCAGTCCTACCTTCCTTATCAAGCAAAAACCGAACAGAAAACATTTCAGCTTTCCAGATCATTGCCTTAAAGGGAAAACAAAACCACAGTGATGGTGGAAAGCAGATCTTCATTACATCTATACTCCCTATTTCCGATTGCCATTTTTGTGAGTTTGCTTTGGTTTGGATGTTCTCTGCAATGCTATGCAAAATTACATTATCTGTTGCACACGATACGTACATTGTTGTTCCCAAAGGTTTACTTATAACGTTCACAGCACCATTTATTTATTCCCCCCACCCCCATTGTCATTTCTGTACAGATTTAATACAACGGAAACATGGCTTCCACTGGGAGCTACAGGTAGTGCAGTTCGAAAGTTCTCTATAATTGGTGTCTGCCATGCCAACTCAAAGTAAGTTATGTAAATCACAGCAAGGACCCGCAACCCCTAAAGGCATGAATATTTTTTTCATTCAGTGCAGTGAATAACTACAGAATCTTAGTAATAGTCTCCTCCACATAAGGGATCTCCTTACCAGGCAAAGTCAAGGTCTAGAAACTGGCCATGTCAGTTCTGCAATTTAAATCCGACTGTTAACGACACTTATGGTAGATAACATTACAGTAGGGCAAGTCATCATACATAATGCTAATTTCCAGGATGCTTTTCTCCTCATATCCCTGGTAGACTCTCATGCTACTGTTTACTTTCACCATAGTGATTCTAGCAAACTGGGACCTTTGCATACCATTTTCCTTGCTTTTTCCTATAACAACTATTCAATTTCAAATGAAATGATTGGCTGTCTGGGTTTGATTCTTATCTCCTTTGCTGAGGTGCAACTCCACTGATTTCCATGGAGTTAACGTTATTTACTTTAATGTATCTTAGGCTAGAATCATGCCCTTCTATCAATCAAACATCAGAGTACTGTTAAGCCCATTGTATTTAAAATGGTACTGCAAAATACCACAATTTTCAAAAACTAAATTCAATAAACAAATCAATCTACATATTCTTATGCCTTTTTATTCCTCCCACAAATCTAATATTTATGGGTCATATACGTCAGTACATAGTCTCTGTATCAGGTAACTTAATGGATCCTTAAACATATCAATAATCTGTTCCTAATATGATCCTTATCATCTGATGTTTACACAATAAACCAGTTGAACAAGCTTTGCACTTATTAGGAAAACCTCTGATAAAGCAGAGAAAAGAAAAGAGAGGGATATTTTAAAAATCTAATTGAATCTGATTCTTCTACTGTATCTACCATCAAGTATTCTGACAAAGAAAAATCTTCTTTGGGCTTGACTTTGTCTGCAGTCCCTCTGGAATAAATCTTAATCTAATATAATAACTTTTTAAATTCTACCTCCACCCTTTATTTTGTCATTTATTTACTCAGGAAACCTAAGCTCAGAAGCAGCATCTGGTTTTCACTGAGGACCTGCTTTTCTGCTAGTTTTTTTTATTATTAAGAATGTCAAGCAAATATACAGTACATATATGCACTTTCTGGGATGTACATAGGGTCCCTTAGGAAAGTCTGTGATTTATAACAATATGGCATTCCACTAGGTCATGGGCCTTGATCCTGCATTCCAATGTGGCTGCTTTGCATTGCACTGTAACAGCGCTTCTGCGACCCTCCCTACCTGGCCCTAGCAGAGAGATATGTCCATGGAAAAGAGAGCCTGACAGGAGTGATACTACCCTGAGGTGATCCCCAGCTGCTTGCATAGTCCCCTCCGGCCAGGGTCATGAGTTAGAACAGGGCATAAGAAGTAGAAGCAGAGTTTAGTCCCCAGCAAGGTTCCATGGTGAGGAGCATAAAGAAGACTTAAAGCCATCTTTGATGGCCGCTGCCTTCTGGTCCACCTAGCCCACTATCTCCACAATTCCAAAGAATATACATTCTGAGTAATTGGCTTACTATGTTATTTTCCATCAGTTAGAAAATGTTTCTATTTGCTTCTGCGTTTCACCCAGTTTACCAGACTGGTTGAGTGAGGCATAGGAAAGCCAGTATGATTTAGGTAAATTACAGAATTACTCAGTGGTTTAGCCTGAATTAAATCTGAATAGTTCTCTAGTCCATCATCCAGGATGTATACACGGGCCACATTTGGCCCCCTGTTATACCATGTGATACCCCAATGAAGTGAAGTACAGACAGAAATTGGCATGACCAACTTTTTATCAGTGGGCTGTATTCTTTTGGAATAAGAGACCAGTGCTTTTGGCATATCTTCGTAACTAAGCCATGAGTGCCCCTCAACTCCTCACTTATGTGCCGCAAACTCCTTCATTTATACCATGCGCTATAGGAATTAGTTTAGATTACTAATGCTACATTTTTTAAAAACATCCCTTTAGTCTAAAATTGTATGAAGAAATGAGATTTCGCTTGAAAATCTTTGGCACCCAATAGGAGAGGCCAGTGAAACACATTCAATTCACGGTGGAGGCTACCAGCTTCAGATCTTTTTACTTTTTAGATATTAAAGAGACTACAATTCATTTATTTACTATTGATTAGACTTGTTTAAGGGGATTATAGTTTCTCAGAGACTGCTTTCAAAAATGCATGCAAAGTACGATTATTTTTCTTGGGGTGGCCAAAATCAATTTGTTCTAGCACAATTCCAACTCTCTCTTGAGGCCCCTGAACTAAGAATGTGCTGTGTCTGGAATATTCACTCCCTACTGTAACTTGAACCCATAGGTAGAGCAAAGAATGCCTACTTTTCCCAGTGATCCAGGACTCCTAATTACAGGTTAAGTTTTGACTAGCTAGGACCGAGTCCAAAGCCTTTTTGCAGGTTGAAGTAGTTTCTGTCTGGAAAAAAATTATAGGGGAGGGGAAAAAAAGTAACAAGTGGTATAAAAATGTTGCCTCACTCTGGGTTATGGCAGATGAGTTATGATAAGGGACACTGTTTCTGACATGAAGCATCACATCAGGTTAAAAATAAAATAAAATCACCAAAATGCTGTATTCTAAAACTCTGGTATGCTTCCCTTCAGTTACTGGAACTGTGTTTTTATCTTCTTTTTATGACCTTTTTTATAAAAGGTAGCTGGTACTCACAACATTTTTTGGGACTGCTCAAAACTTTTCACAGTTAATTAGTATTGCATGTAGCAAAACACCCGCCCTACCTCTGGGCCTTGGGGGTTGCCCTGGTTCATTTGTAACTGATTTATTTTTTAAGGTTGTCTGGCACATCTCCACCCCAACCGCTTCCAAGAAATTTTAGCCCAGCGTCAGCTGGGAAAGATCAGCTTCACATGCTGACATACAGAGGCGGCCTGTGGAATAAGGGGGCCTCTAGTGGGGCCATCAGTGGGAATCCTTAGCTCTAGTTTGACCCAGGAATACATTAAATGCCACCAGTAAGGTTTTTTAAAGTCTTGTGAGAAAGACCCCTCATCTGACTACTGCATTATGTATTTCCTAGATTAGGAAGAGGAGTGTTATACTGACTAGATTTGTGGCTCATTTCATATGGGGAAACCCATGGTAGATGGTTTTTGTAGGCATCTAAAGCCATCTCTCATGACTTATGAGCAGCCAAAAAATTACTTTATAGACAGTTTAAATTCTACAGAAAGAAACAAAAGCTGGGGAAATATTCTGATGCCTTTACTCAAATTTGAGGAATGATTTGCTCTGTGTAAAATCCCACTGAAGTCAATAGAAATAGTACTCAATGTGAAGTCTACAAAATCCACTCCCTTCCCCCCCACAGTTTTCTTGTGACTGTATTTTTCATAAGACCTGCTTATGAGGAAAATTTCTTAGAGTGTTTCCTTTTTTTATTTTTCCATCCCCTAAGGATGCAAATTTCTTTCTGGAATCTTCTCTACTAGACTTTCCAGGTCAATAGTCTGGGATCTTTTCATTATCTTTATGTTCACAAGTTGTCCAGTAAGCAGAGCCCTGCCCTGTGTGCAAACTTTCCCTATGAAGTTGAGATACCCATTAGATTTCACAGATATAAGAAGAAAATTCCATTCCTTTGAAAGTACAGTTTCTGATTTTCTATTTGGGTTGTTGTGTGCCTTTTAGATGCAGGCCTGAGTAAAGACAGATGTAATACCACACCCCCAAGGGACAGGTTGGGAAGGGCTCATCTTTCAAAATATGTGTTTGGATCTGAACTTTCCAAAGGTTTAGGTGTATTAGGATCCTGGGATTTTGTTTGGCCCACCGTAGAAAGAAAAGGGGGCTAATGGGAAATTTAGATCGGGATCAAATTCTTCCAAATGTTAAGAGTAGATTTTTTAAAATTTTATTTTGCTTTTACAACTTTATAACAGCAATCCAGACCCTTATGTATGTTTAATGGGGGAGGGGATAATAAAAAAGAACTACCACAACCTTAGCTAGATCAGAAAATGGGACTTTGATAGACTATCAGACCTTTGATTAAAACAATACTCTCAGATTTTATACTCTGCTAGAAAGCTGAACAAAATCCCTGCAGTTTAGTTATGCAACATTACTCAGTTTAACTGTTACTTTATGTTCACCCATGTTCAGATGCTTACACTGAGAGAACATTCCTAACCCACTGAGAGACAGAGACTGTATTTTGTTAGGGTAGCAGACTTGTTATATTCCATTCAGCTCAGCACCATTAAGCTTCTGTGTCTAGCATTGCTGTCTGCTGCAAGGATTAATATCTCAGTACTGTATTTTCTTCTTAGTCTAGGGTTACATTTCAAGAATTAAATGATCATTCAGAAAGTTGGCTTCAGTTTATGAGCTGTTAAACCTGCGATAGATACGGTACGTCAAAACGGAAAGAAATATTCAAAGTTATAATAATTAATGTTAACTTTTCCCATGGAATCTTCATCCCTTTCATGCATAATGTGCCCCCGTTCCTGTTACTATAATTTTACTCCAGACCAAAGGGAAGATTTTTCTAGGATGGACCCAATGGATACCCTTTTTTATTATTTTGTGCTTATGAAAGGTGATGAACTGAGCACTCTGGAGGCCCAGAGATAGGGTGTGTGTTTTGTTACATATGTTACTAATTAACAGTGAAAAGTTTTGAATTGTCCCCCCAAAATGTTGTGGGTTACAGACACCCCCATTCATCCACAAAGGAGATACAACACTGCCCACTTCAGTGAAACCATCCCTACACTGCCCCAGCAGTACACCTTGACCTTGATCTTGAGGCTCAACATCTAAGGGTGAGTGGTAGTTCAGCCACTATGCCCATTCAGGTCTTGATCCCTCTGCTAAGACTACCAAGGGTGGTTTTGTGATAGGGACCCCTGTTCATTAGGAACTTAATCAAACCTACCAACTCTTAATGTTTACAAGTGAACATCCATTGATGGAAATAACTCTCACACATTGCCAATCTGGGCTGAACTAGAACCAGTGTCCTGGGTTTAAATGCTCAGCAGCCCACTATCTATTCTCTTAGAAAATAAGCCCCCCAAAATAGCCCTTTCTGAGTATTTTACCTGACCTATGTGCCTCCAGAAAATCACAAGGGCCTTAAGTTTAAAAAAGAAATCACATCTTCTTTCCTCCCCGTTGGTGTTGTCTGTTATCTCTCATCACCTCCCCCTTAAACTAACTGTAAAATTGTTTTTTTAATAATTTTAAATGTTATTAGCCAGTATTTGGCATACAGGTCCAAAGTTCAGGCCACTATAACAATCATTTGAGAAATACTCACCAGACAAGTATTCATGCACTCGTGTCACCTGACATATGGTGAACAAGTTGATGAATGACTCAGGATTTAAATGGTAATTACCATTCATCATTATAATAGACTTGCTAATTCATAAATTCTTGGTAAGCCAATTTTCTATAAAAAAAGCTAATAATAAGAGTGGAGAAGAAAGAAAAAATAGCCCTAGTATGATAAAAAATGTAAAAGCTAAAATATCTTCACTGCCACATATTCCATCTAATGATTGAGTAGTTTTGCACCAAAGTGCCTCTTTATGTAGCACCATTTGCTATACTGGGCACTGATGGAGATGAGAAAGGATAGGCAGAATCCACCAACTGACTGCACAAATAGAAGAGGCCTGCAGATGGGAAGAACAATGAAGAAGGACGTTGAGAGGGAGTTAGAACACTTACACATGAAATAGGAAGTCGTCCTCTGAATGGTTTTACAAAACACCGTGACAAAGTTATGCAACCAAAGCTACTCACTATCTAAAGTGTGCAAGCAGCTCAAAAGGCTGCACCCAGTGGTGCAGTGAGAAAGCATTGAGTCAGTCATGGTGGCCTATGACCAAAAAAGTCAGAAGCTTGTTGGCTGCTCTGCTGCAAATCAACACTTCCCTAGCAAGAGAATCCTAAATGGCTACCAAGGTTTGGATGTGTTAGTAACAAACTACTCTTTCATTCACCCCTACCCCAGAAAAATATGGTGCAAGTAAGCTACACAATCCCTCTGGGGAACAGCAACAAGAGGCACCAAGAAGAATACATGTAGAGCAAGTTGTTGGGGTTAGGGCATACACTGTGGCTTCTTGTATGCAATCCCAGCCTGAAGGGTATTTGTCCAATGTGCTGGATGGGAAGGGACTGGAGCATTACAGAGCACATACTCCTCGAATCAGCAAGAAAATCACCATTGAAACTGTGCAAGCCCAGTGGTCACAGAAACCCTTGTTCCCCTGATACATTATACAAACACCTGCACACCCTGGTCTCATTGTTATTCAGCTACATTCCCCGCAACCAGAGAAGTGACAATAATAAGTCAATCTGAAAAAGGATCCAAGGTACCACAAATTACATTCAACTTCTTTCTCCGCCACTATGCCTGGATCCTCCTAGTTGTGGAGGGAGGATTATTGCATCGCAAATCTGGTTGAAATTGCACCCAGATACACTGCTGTTGGGTGTGTATTTGGAGATGAGATGCTGAGCTACCTTTTCTATGTGGTTATACCTGGATTTACATTGCCTATGCCTCTTTTTTTTGCACAAAGTTGTTGTCACACAGGGGAGGCCCAAGTGCTACCTAATCTATGGTGATCTTGGGGAAGAAGAGGATTGTATGTATGTGGGATTTTGGGTGTAGTTTTCCCTGTGTTTTGCACTTTGCAGTGCAACCTGCTCTGTTCCTCTCTGTTAGGCACCAGAGTGAATGATCAGATATTGGGTATATAAGACTATTTGAAAATGAGAATGCCAAACCTGATCTTTTACTCTAGCTCGCATACACTATGCTGGGATTATGGACACTATTAAAATGTACTATAATATGCCATCTTCAAAACAGTTTATAATGTGTCTTATTGACTGCTCTGCTGCAAAGCAACCTCCTCTAGCATCACCACCATCCCACCCCCCTCTCTCAGATCGGGGCTCTTCCTTCAGCCCTTTTTAGAGATAAGGATTAATCATTACAATTTGTTCTAGATCGAGTTTGTACACAGAGTTTTGGTTGGGGCACTTTTTAAAGCTATTTCTAATGCAATAATTAAAACGTCAAATAAGAATGTATGGAAATTGTATACAGTAGAGTGAAAACATTTCAGTTTCTCATTATATTTCTCAGTTCCTCTCACAAGAACCGTTAAAGAGAAGAGCGTCGACTGAAGCAAAATATAATATAAAATAAAATAAAACAAACCTTAAACAAAAGAAAACAAACAAATCTTGTACTTAGGAACAAGAAAAGTAAGGAATCCTTTTAAAGCCCTAAATTACAGCAAGCTATAATGCAAGGCTATTTATAAAGTCCCTAAGTACAGTACATTTTCCCTTTATTATAATATAAAAAAGACCAGATTCTCTTGCAGTGAAGTTAAATCATGAGAATGATGAATTTAGAATATGGCAAGCTTTCATCTATTTGCATAACTCTTGTTGGGTTTTTTTGGGGGGTGCGGTGGGGGGGGGCAGGGGGTTGATAAAACCAAAGGCTTGGAACATGAAATATAAAATGTCATGATTAACAAATATCGCTGTATTTTTTGTTTTCTTGGGGATACTAAAACATAAAAAGTGGGTCAGATGTTGGGTCAGATGCAAACAGGAATTAAATTGGAACAGAATGAATCAGAATGCTTTTGTTCAGCCAGCTACATAATCAAAGGATAAAGATTCCACTGAATTAGTATCCAAATTCCCTATTTCATTGCAGAGTTAGTTATTGTTTAAGAGTTGGAGATAAAGAATTTTAGAGACAAGTATACAGGTGTTTGTGAGGTATATATACTATAAAGGTCATACATCCAGGAATGCTTGTACCACCATGGTAAGTACAAGAGTAAAACTCCTGTGGGTTGTGAAGTCATTGGGACATTGCAATGTGCATATATCCTTGGTCAGTTTCCCTACAATGTGTTTTTTTATAACTGGCTATTACCAAAAAAAAGTCCTTTTGATAGAAACCAGGTAGAAAGTGATCCCCTGCTCATCTGTACTTTGATATTTTGTAGGATTCAGTCTGCTAGAGATTTTCTATTGTAGAAGGAAAATATTTTAGACTTCTATGCTTATATGTGTGATTTCAAGGCAGAAGAGCTATTGCTGAACCATAACAATGAAATTATCTCTTCTAAGCAAGTAGGTCAACACTTTCAACATTGAGTGCCTAAAATTAGGCACTTAAATCTATTTTTAAGGCTCCTGATGTGGACCTTAAAAGTGGACCACATATTCAGAGATGTTGAGCACCTGCAGCTCCCATCAATTTAGTGGGAAAATTCAGTTATTGAAATCAATGGGAGTTGAGTTTTGAAATTTTGGCACAAAGATTTATGTTAATTTTTAGAGTTGACTATGAATCATATGTGATGTTATCACCTTGTAATGTGGAGGCAGACCTACATCACAGTTTTCCTAGTATTATTATTATTTGTTTTACTGCTGTGTCTAGGAGCCCTAGTCATGTACCAGGACATCATTGTGCTAGGCACTGTACAAACACAGAACAACAGACGGTTCCTGTCCTAAGGAGCTTACAATCTAAGTATAAAGCAAGAGACAACAGATGAAGACAGATAAAAAAGGGAAGTTACAAGCAAACAATGAGACAGTATTGGGCAGCATGATAGGTAGTGGTATCAGTGCACTAGCAGCCCAAGTGGTGTTATGTTTTTTGTAGGCTTCATAGCAACAAAGACTTTTGAGGAGGGATTTGAAGGGAGGTAATGAGGTGGTTTTGCAGGTGAACTCCTCCTAAGCATGAGGGGACAGCCTGGGAGAAAACCCGAAGGTACTTGTTTGAAAATTTAAGAAGTATGCAGTAGAGGCTATCGTCGTGGACTGATCATAGGCAGGAGCTGACCCTTCAATAGTGAATAAGAGATTATAGGTAGGGTGAGGATTGACCATGAATGGCCTTGAAAGTGAGTACAAGCAGCTTCTGTTTGATGTGATAGAGAACATGGAGCCAGCAGTGGGATGCAAAGAGAGGGGTGATGTGGTCAAAGTGATGGGCTAGGAAAAACAATGTTTGCAGCAGAAGTCTGAATATTAGCAGAGCAAGACTGCATTTGCTAAGGTCAGAGAGAATGATGTTCCAAGGATCGAGGTATGAATTGATGAGAGCTTGGACGCAATTTTTTTCTGTGTGAATGGATTGGAAAAGCCGGAGCTCGGAGATGTAATGCAGACAGAATTGCAAGTGTTACACAGAGCCTGGGTGTGAGGACAGAGAGAGATGTCTGAACCAAAGATGATGCCTATGTTCCTGCATTGTCTTCATTATAGATAAAGGACAAAGGGACCACTGTAGATTTCTAGTGCTGCATCATAAGCAGTGCTGTAGTATTGTGTATAATAACGTTTTTGCTTTTGTATTTATTTCCACTGGTGCAAACATTTCCTATGTACCCCATAGTGAGCAAATCAGTGTTTTGCCTGCTTGAGCTTTTAAATCTAGTAACAGCTATTTTGCAGTGAAGTGCAGAAGGTAGTATAAATATCTAATATGTTACAGTTAAAGGGACAAATCCAAGGATGCAGTAAAGAGCTTGGGAAGCAGGCTTTGTGCCAGGGATCTCATGGAGTGGGTAACTAATGTAGCTCCCCAGAGCCTCAATGTGCACCCACTGTAGGAAACCGCAGAGGAGGATCTGAGGATCTGGTGATAGATCTTTTGCCTCTCCTCTGCCCCTCTTTCTAGCCTAGTCCTGACCCATGGCACACTGGGACTCCTTAGGGAGCTGGGCTGTGCACATTGCCTATGGAAACCTTTCCTTCGGCTGCCAGAGTCACTTCTGCAGCTGTGGAGTTAGGAGTTGGATTTGCCCCAATAGCTTTTGCTAACTGAAAAACAGCGAGCTGGACTTTGTTTATAAGTCGGCAACCCCAGTGAAAACCCTTTGAAGCTTTTAAAAAATGGCTGTGGGGAATTTTCATCTCCAAAGACTATTCTATTCTATCTAGCTTCTTATGCCGCATACCATGGGAGCAGGAAGCCTAGAAGTAAATTTTGCAGGGCGCTCACTTATGTTCAGGCTTTTCCTAGAAGAAGGGCAAGCTTTGAAAGCTTCACAACAATGCTCCTTCTTTGAACCATTAAATACAAGATGGTCACTTAGAGGGCTGTGAAGAGCTGAAGCATTTAAAAAGCAATTAACATTTGGAATGGCGCCTATGAAAAATATTGTTGTTATTCTTAAATTATAGCTCAGCATGCTTGGTACAGAATGAAATTCTGTGGTCTATGTTGTATGGGAGATCACACTAGATGATCAGAAGAGCCCCTCCTGGCCTTGGAATCTATGGAAGCCCTGCCAGGCTTCTTCTTTACTTCAAGTGGTTTCTGGCTCCTCAGAATGGCATTGGCACAAGAGGGATCAGTCATGTGGAAGCATTTTGGGTAGCGCATGAGGATGATGTGGTAAAGGCTGTGCAGCACAATGCTAGTTTCTTTTTGATGTTGGTCTTTTAGTAGGATATGGCTGTTTTACGCTGACATGTACATTTTTTTGGACCACCGCGATGAACCCTTTCCCCGCAGCGACTGGCACAATATCTTGTGATGGATCAGGCCATTGTAAAGGAAAGAGTTCCTGGCTTGAAGATTGTTGGGTTCAGTTTGTGTGCTCTTGTGTTTTAATAATGAATCCAGGGCAGCTCCAGACCGCCTGACACTGCAAATGAGCAAACATTTTCAGACACCTCTTGATGCTCTCTGAGATGGAACGTCTTCCTGTGGGGGAGGTTTTTTTCACTCGAGGTCACAGTTCTCATAGTGTCTAAAAGATTTAGTATCAGTTATAATAACAGCTGTGAAATACAGGTTTCTTTCTGCTAGCTGGCTGTGGATTTGATACCATAGCTGCTCTATAGATACTGTAAGTAAATGTGTAAAACACATACTAAGCACATGGCACATGCACAATCAGTGGTTTTTAAAATTGTTTTGTGTCCATTTTCTGCTTGATCCCTCATGCTACAGAATATGAAAACCTCTCATTCTGGAGTACCAGGCCTGCACTCTAGGCTCAGTCATGACCCAGCTGCAGAAGGGCGTAAAGGGATGTAAGACACCCGTGGGCATCCTGCATTGTGGGTCACAACACATGAAGGAAAGCAGCTGGCACTGGGCTGCTACTCCCCATTCTGTGCAGGTGGATGTGGACTAAAAGGGAAGAGCTTTGGCTCATCCTCCCACTCCCACCCCACCCCAATGCCAACATGCTGGCCAGGAAAGCTGAGCTGGCATGATGGGGGAAGCAACCTGCACCAAGAAAAAGGCTGGCACAGTTTATTACGCCTATGGAGTAAAGCAGGAGCAGCCAATCTAACCCAAACTGCCAGGCTACTCCTTAATGAATGACACAGAGATAGGGGATCCACTCCCCAGGAATGATGCCTGGGTTTTTTAACAATAGTGTTTAGAGTGGAGCTAGATATACACAGAGAGTTAAGGAGGCAGCGCTTTGAGGAGCCCTCAGACCTTTGCAGGTTGTAGCCTTGATTCTAGTTAGGAAATCACCCAACAATGAACTTGCTTGTTCTAGCACAGGAATGTTTATATTTTCTTATTTTCTGTGGAAAGTAAAAAAGGTCTTTATTAATAGCCAACCGTTATTCACTTATGGCATAAATATGGAATTTAAATTACTTGGGTTCAGCTGACAAAAATACTTAGACAAACACGCCATCCAATTCTGGTAATGTTTGTTTTGGATTTTTGTAATGGGTTCATAGTGCATGCTAATTTGAATGACCAGCAATACGCATTATTCAGCCATATGGAGAGAGAGACGTATGGATGGGATTTAAGTAGGGAAACATTTCTCTGTGAAATTCAAATATATGTCTGGGGGTGGGGGGTGGGTGGATATACCACCTCACAAGATGAGAAGAATCAAGTAATCGTGCCATTAACTCCTCCCCCCTCTCTTTGTAGATGCCACGGTAGTAACAAATTCCTAGGTAGTAGTGGCTCACTGGTGAACTTGATTCTGAAATGCGAGGTCATACATCTAAGAACAAAGAATTCAGGCCATACTTACATTGAAAAACCATAGAACACTTTTGTAGAACAGTTCTCCTCAGTGCCAAAGGCGCAGCCTCCTAAGGATCCGAGATGAAATTAGCAGCCTGATTCTCCAGTGCCTTGTCCCTTGTGCAGACATTTACACCTGTGTGAAGAGAGTGCAAAGAGGATGTCAATTGCTATCATTCTAATCTGGCAATAATTTAGACCTCCTTTGTGCCTGTCTAAATTACTATACATGGGGCAAAGCAGAAGAGAACCAGGTCCTATGTCTTCATGACCTGCAGGCTTGAAACTCCAGCCTTCCCGCCCTCAGGAGCTGAGGTAATTTCCTCAGAGGAGGTTGCTTCAGTAACATAGAAATAGCTCCTGAACAAGGAGCTAAATCTGTGTGACACAGGTGGTGTTGTATCTCTGGCCTGGGACAATCAATCACATTTTGAAATTCTTTAAGGATGATTCTTCCTTCCCTTAAGGAGCGACATCCTCAAGTGGGTGTGCTGAGTTGGAATGAGCAAAGGGGGCGTCTTTGCCCCAGTACATCTGGGCTGGAGGTAATAACAACTTGAACTGGTCAGGAATTTGCCAACTAAACATTTTTGTCAGAAAATGCCCCAAACCATTCACAGAAAAGGGTCAGTTTTGATGAATCTCTCATTTAAAAAAAGAAAAGGCTCTTCAGAATTGTCAATACATTCTGTTTTGACATTTTCAAAACAAAAAAGTTGAATTTGGGGGGATCAAAATGACTTTTTACTTAGAAATTTAGGTTAATTTATAGTCAACAAATGTAAAACAAAAAAATCAAAATTGAAATTAAATTATCAGAATGCAACATCCTTATTTCCTCTCAGTGGCTCCCACTAAAGCAGCACTGTATACCCCCCAAGGGGACATGTCTGAGCAGACTGGGAGGACTCATTAACTCATAATTAAAGTGTGTGTATGGGCGGGGCAGCAGTGGAAAGAGCACATTTTACTTTTCCTACAAGCACCTGTTGGAAGAGGCCTGTCCAGCACTTCTGCAGAAAACAGGTCCGATCCTAACCCCACTGAAATCAATGGCAAAACTCCCATTGACTTCAATAGAACCAGGATTTTATGTAATATGTCTTGCACACGCCCAAGACTTCCCTTCACCCTCCTCTGGGTGCTAGAGGTCCCCCATGTCCTCAGCAATCTGCATAGCTCTAAATGCAGGAAATGGTAACCAGTACCAACCAATTGTACTTAAACTGTCTGATAATCAGGGCAGTTTATAGTTATTAATCTCAAGTCACAGCTCCTATGGGGCTCAGCTCTGAGGGAAGCACATGTTATTGTCTATAGTGATGTTCATACCATTGCAGCTGTGTGGTAACCTCTGGGAGTAACATGTCTTTCCTAGGGAACTCACAAAGATATATGGAATCACAGACAACATGATTAATTCTTTGCTAGTAGAAATATTAGTGATCAATTACCCACTTCAGTGATCCTGCAGAAGTAAAAAGTCAATTTAACATTTTTCATTTATACCATCTTACTTCTGAGGATCTCAAAGCACTTTACAGAAGTTTGTGAACTGTTGCTCACCAGCATCCCTGTGAGGTTGTAATGTTACTCTCACTATTTCACAGATGGGGAATGTGAGGAACAGAGAGGTTAATACTGCCTGATTTTCTGAAATGCTGAGCACTTACAAATCCCACTGCAACAATAGGCGCTGCAGATGCTCAGTACATTTGAAAATCAGCCCAGTGACTAATGTGACAGGCCCTGATTCAGCAAGGTACTTAAGCACATACCTAAATTTAAACATATAAGTAGACACCTTGGGCCATATCCGCAAAGGTATTGATTTCAATGGGAGTAAGGTGCCAGAACACCTTTGTGGAGCTGAGCCACTGACTTAACTGGGACAACTCACATGCTTAAAGATAGGGACATAGAATCATAGAATGTCGGCCTCCTGTGCTGAGGCAGGACAAAGTAAACCTAGACCATCCCTGACAGATGTTTGTCTAACCTCCCTTCTTAAAAGCCTCCCATGATGGAGATTTCACAACCTCCCTTGTAATCCTATTCCAGTTATTAAATACCCTTATATATAGAAAGTTTTCCCTAATATCTAACCTAAATCTCCCTTGCTGCAGATTAAGTCAATTTTTTCTTGTTTACCTTCAGTGGAAATGGAGAACAATTGAGCACAGTCCTCTTTATAACAGCCATAGCATATTTGAAGGCATTTTTCAGGCCCCCCTCAGTTATCGTTTCTACAAACTGAACATGATCATTGTTTTTAACTTTTCCTCATAGATCTGTTTTTTATAAATCTTTTATCATTTTTGTTTCTCTCCTTTGGATTCTCTCCAGTTTTTCCACATCTTTCAAAAAATGTGGCACCCAGAACTGAACACTGTACTCCAGCTGAGGTCACACCAGTACTGATTACAGCAGAACAACTACCTCTCATGTCTTGTATATGACACTTGTGTTAATACGTCCCAGGATGATATTAGCCTTTTTCGCAGCTGGATCATATTGTTGACTTGTATTCAGTTTGTGATCCACTATAGTCCCCAGATCCTTTTCAGCAGTACTACTGCCTAGCCAGTTATTCTTCATTTTGTATTATGTATTTCATTTTTCCTTCCTAAGCGTAGTACTTCCCACTTTTCTTTATTGAATTTCATCTTGCTGAATTCAGACCAGTTCTTCAGTTCACCAGGGTTGTTTTGAATTCCAAGCCAAAGTGCCACCAACCCTTCCAAGCTTGGTGTCATCTGCAAATTTTATAAGCACTCTCCAAACCATTATCCAAATCATTAATGAAAATATTGAATAGTACCAGACCCAGGACTCTTCTGGACTCCACTAGATATGCCCTCCCCCCAGTCTGACAGTGAACCTACTCTTTGATAACTGATAAGATAACTACTCTTTGAGTGCCAACTTTCAACCCTTTGTGCACCCGCCTCATAGAAATTTCATCTAGACTGCATTACCCTAGTTTGCATATGAGATTGTCATATGGAGCTGTCTCAAAAGCCTTACTAAAATCAAAATGCGTCATTGCTTCCACCCTATCCACTAGGCCAGTAACCCTCTCAAAAAAGGAAATGTGGGTGGGTTGTTCTTGACAAATGCATGCTGGCTAGGACTCATAACCCTTTATCCTCCAAGTAATTACAAGCTGATTAAGGACCTTGCTGGGACAATGGTAGGGCGAGGAATAGAATTCACATCTTCTGATGCTAGTTCCAGTGTTTTCACAACTAGCCCAAGTCTTCTTATGGAAGTGTAGACAACACATGGCTGACATATGCTATAGCAATCATGCATCTGTTCCATATACAAATAATGCTATTGTCGATGGTGGGCCTCGCAAGAAAACAGTTGTATAAAATTCAGAAGAGCAGTAGGAAGAGTTACAAAATGGTGACAACATTCCTCCACCTTAGTCTGAGGCTCTTTAACAATTTGCCATAAGCCCCATCACTAGAAAAAGAAAAGGGGAAAAAAGTCAAGGCAGATAACTCATCATATGTCTTCACGGGGGCATTAGCCAATCTTCTGCAAATAGCTGAAATCTAGGCTAGAACCTGCAGTTTTATTACATCCTGGGAAAGTTCCCCGAGTTTCTCTATATAAAATATACTTAAAGCCCCAAAAATTTATATATTTTTTTCAGAGGCTGGAAATAATTTTCCTGTGATGGCACAGGTATAGGAATAATATATTCTGTATATGCTTTATGTTACAGTATATTTTGATAGAGATTTGCGGTTGAACTCAAAGAGGGAATTGTTCTTATGAGTTAGGTCCTAGTGATTTTGTTTAAAATAAAAATAAGTACATAAATAAAAAAAGAGGAGCTTAGTCCCTCCAAATCCCAGTTGTAAAACGTATTAGTTTGCTTTTTGTTGTGTTTTATGTTCTTGGGCAACTACAAAGATTTAAACAGAATTTCTAGTTTTGGTTCAATAGGATTTTAAAGAAGAGCTGTAGCAATTACTGTGCCAATTCAAACTTTTACTTTCTCCTAAAAAGCAAGAGCCAGGAATGTTTTACTTTCCTGGTTTAAATTTTTTATTAAAAAGTAAAAGTTTAAATTGGCAGAGAAACTGCTGTTTAAGCTGCTAGTACATCAACATCAGGGAGATGGTTTTTTTGAGCCCTTGATAATGGGCCAGGTACTATACTGTATATAACAAAAAATGCAAGAAGAAAAAAAAGGAGATCATATGATGGGAGGATCAGTTTTATTTAGTCTTTGTTGCCCCAATAGATTTAATGAACATAAATAAATAGATAAATACTAAGCGCCTCCTAAGTCCATAACTAGCAGAGATATAGCATGTGTCGATATTGCACTGGGCAGGCATCCCAAAAATGGTGGGATCTATAACTTCAAAGCACAGCCCTGTTTGATGGTATGATTGGCATACATTTCTGAAGAAATGGCCCTCATAACTTACTTAAAGCTCTACTTCTTATGAGTGATGCTCATAAGTGAAATAATTATGTTCAGCATTACACCACTTAGCCCTCTTAAAAATTATAGCATCAGGGTCCTGATGTTGTAGTTTGGCATTTCGACTGCAAGAACTGAGACTTCACATTTAATGTCTCAGCCGCTTTGGATCCCTTCCCCCTAAAACTTGGCAGGCAGCTTTGTCTGCCCAGATGACTTTTTTAATGGTTTAAAATTAGTTAGGCCTTTTCTAGTCATGGAGTGGCCAAAAATTAGTTCAGAGCTGGTTTTAGACATTTTAAAAACTGGTTATTAAAATGATTCTGTTAAAAAATACAATTTGCTACCTGTTACTTGTTCTTGCAGGCTATTGTCCTTGGTATTTTGAAACAAACAAAAAATGTTTTAAATGCCCCAGGGCTTAATGGTGAAAATCAAATATTAGACCTCGGGACAAGTGAATTCTCAAACATACTTTACCAGGTTTATCTTACCTTTTAAGTACAGATGACTGGAGTGATTACAAGAAATGTGAATTAGTAGGATTAAGAAACTGAAGTTCTTCTTTTGCACCGCAGCATGTCAGCTTTGCTTTTTGCCTTGTCTAGGTGGATTACATTTCTGTGGGGTAAGGAAAGAGCTCTTTGAATGAGAATCAGCTTGGAACCTTGGTTCTGAAGTCAGTTACCTCTAATCATGCTTGCACAGTAGAAATGGCCCAATCTGAAAAAGATTCAGACCCTCATCAGCCATTGACCTGTTAGTTAATATGCCATGGCAGGAGACCAAAAACTCAAGTGATCTTCTGTGCCATGCACCAGGTAAATCACTCCAACACACCTGCCAAACACAGCGGACTAATCTTACCTACAGATTCAGAGCATGAAGAGATTTTGATAGGCTGGAATTCAGGATGTGAACCTGCTTCTACAAAGTCAGTTGCAATACCCTCATTGACTTCAAGAGAAGCATAATTAGGTCCTATATAAGAACTATTTCTGAAAAGCCCCTTAAATTGTTACTTCAGTGTCCCAAATGCAGAAGAAATATTTGCTCTCACGTGCACCTTGTGTCTGTTACCCATGTGATAGCCTTATTTAGTCTATTTTATTTTACTCCATAGTGACTTCCAGAGAAAAGCTTTGACACGGGTACAGGGTGGGTAAAGGAGCTTTATGATTTAAAGAATCCATCTGTGAGGTTTCTTACTCATGGGCCTCACTTCTTTTTAGTTTTTTCACTAAATTGCATTTTTCATCAGGTAGTGGTAGCCTGTTGGGCTCTTGCAGTCACTCCGTAATGTTAGCCATGTTATCACTGCAACTTTCCATACTAACAAAATGCAGGAAGATACTCGGTTAGTGCCTTCAGCCCAAAGGCAATTGAATGATGTCAGTGTCATCATCCCTTTCCACTTGCAATGGCCCCTTAGCTCTACTGCAATGTGTTTAGTAACATCATTACAGATTCCAGTGTTGAGGTCCCCACCTACTTGGATTTAAAAGGGATAGGGATTATAATGCAATGATCTGGTTCAGAACATTACGCCATGATTTTAGCATCATGCTAGGAGCTCCCATGGCTCCTGGGCTTAATGAAATGCGAACTTCTTATATGGTTCAGCACAATTTTTGGAAGACCACCAATAAATATGGGAGGTTTGCAGCTGAGCCAAGGGGCTTGTTTGCCAGGATTTGAATCTCAGGAGAAAAGCTCACTGCGGGCCCAGATCTTTTCTTCTCATTGAATGTAAAATTGTTATGCTCATAGCAGCATTTGCTGGTGATGGCAGCTTGTGACAGAGCTCTATCCTTCCAGCAATTCTTATAGCACAGATTATCCAGCAATGACTGTAGGTGTGTATCCACTCAACAATGCTTCACTACTATGTAAAACAGCATTCAAGAAGGAGCACTTGACTTTAGCAGTTTTTTAAAATGAGATATCCACCTATTCAGTAAAAATTGAGTACTAAACCTTTCTAGGTCTTATTTCATGTTGAATTATGATATGAAGATATTATCCTGGCATGAAAAAAAATGTGTACCTGCATACAACTGCTTGTTCTATTTTTCAGGCTAACAGCTTAGCTGTAACATTTGTGCATTAGCTAAATAACATCTCAAGGGGAGCTGGAGATAGAACCTTGATGTCTACTGATTGTACATGTGTGAGTTTGTGCTCTCAAAGGATGGTCCTTAAAAAACTCCCTGCTGGAAGCTATTGTGCATATTGTAAAAAGACCGTTGCTAAGTGCCAATTGAGCTAGTACTGTATACTTGCCATTTTTAAAAAAAGATTTCATACCACTTGATTATGTTAAATAGAAATGTTTGAAATTTAAACTGAATTACATCAAAATGCCACAGTAGTTATACGTCTAAAGAGCTGCTGCTACTCTCTCCCATAACTAATGTCAATCCCTTCTAGTAGACGGTTTTATGTGAAACTGTGACAGAGTATATTACTGGAGAAGTTTAGAGATCCTTGATATAAAGATGTCATAAATACACACTACAATAGAACCCAACCTGGTGTTCATATTAATATGCAAAAAAATAAAAAAAATCCTTACATGTAAGGTTCTGCCTTTAGCCAAAAAGAAACAATGGCCTTTAACCTTCCTGGTTGTGATTAGGTTTCACAGGATCCTCCATACAGTGGATGACTATATATATATATATATATAAAAAGAACTTGATGACCTCTACAAATCTAACCTGGTGAACACATTTATTAAAAAATAATCCAAATCTTCCCTCAAAATCAATTTACCAATATTGAAAAGAAATGACAACATCCAGGAATACTAGATCAGTCTAAAGGAGTCCAATAGAAACCATAACCCTCAGGTTCAGTCATTACTGAGATGAAGAGGGAATAAATATAGTATCAAGGGTTGGGAAATACAGAGACAAAAAAAAGAGGGGATTGAAGTCCATTCTGAAAGCATAGCACATGTCTGGTATTCTTGGGATCAACCACTGATGGCATTATATAGCTACACCCAAATACTGATAACCATCCCTGATGTGTTATATGTTATGAAAGACTCCATTGCCATCACAATAATCTCTTCACTGCCTTTTCAAATCATAATCAGAATTATTCCCTTTACCCCCTCCCGCCAAAACCCCCCCACAAAAATACAGTCCCGCTTTCAAGCTTTTTAATCACACTCTCTTGGGGATGTTCTGAAAGAAAAAATGGAAATGGTTAACAGTGATGCTCTAGGACAGTGGGTATTTAGAGGTCTTCCGGGGGGTGCAGCAACTTATGTAAACATTTGCCTAGTTTTACAACAGGCTACATAAAAAGCACTAGCAAACTCAGTACAACCTAAAATTTCATACAATGACTTGTTTATACTGCTCTATATACACTGAAGTGTAAGTACAATATTTATATTCCAATTGATTTATTTTATAATTACATGGTAAAAATGAGAAAGTAAGCCATTTTTCAGTAATAGTGTCCTGTAACACGTTTGTATTTTTATGTCTGATTTTTCTAAGCAAATCATTTTTCAGTGAGGTGAAATCTGGGGGTACACAAGACAAATCAGACTCCTGAAAGGAGTACAGTAGTCTGGAGAGGTTGAGAGCCACTGCTCTTGGGGACACCTTTCGTCTCTTCCACGTCCTGATATAGGTTTCAGTCCAGGCAATTGGTAACATCCTCTTTAGCAGATATTCACCTCTCCTCAAAAATAGGAGCTAGATTCATTGCTGTGTTATTCCAGTTTTATGTCAATATAATTTCATTGATTTAAACTGAACCACACCTGCATAAAACTGGAGTGGCACGTTGATGAATCAGGCCCAATGCGGTCAAAAGGTTGCAATCCTTGTCTTGTTTTAAATGAGACATTTCATTTCAGCAACTCCAGTAGCATGGAACATATGTGGTTTTTAAGAACAAAGCTGCAAGAAATCATTAATTAACCATTGTCTTTGTTCCTCTTCTGACAGCAGTTTTCTTCCATTGGGGTGCGGAGGTAGAATTAACTTGCTGGTCAGTTCAGGGAAGGCCTTTGCATAGATATTCTTGGATTGGCATGTTGATGAATCAGACCTCATCTTCTGCAGTTGAGAATTCCACAGTTGGATGCTCGTCAACAGAAACGTCTTGTACCCAGTGCCACAGAGCTTCATAGTAAACACCAATAAGTGCTTTGTTCCTTTAAATGTTCATACTGTTGGTATGGTATGGAGATTGAGTCTACGATAGCACACAAGAATGGACAGCACACAAGAATAGGACAAAGAATAGGACAAAGCCCGTGACGCTGGTACTGAATGGAAGCCAGTGCAGTGCATAAAGCACTAGAAAGACGTGCTAGCATCTGCCTGTTCTGTTCTGCAGACTGGCAGTGGCCTGCAGCATTATGCAGTTTACACGTGGCTCTAGTCCTTTACAATACATTACATTATAAGTCTCCTCTGACGCTTTCATGGTCAGATGCAGGCAAAGTGCACTTAGGGCTTGTCTTCACTGCATTGTTAGCTGGAGTTATAACTCCGGTTTTCTCCCTAACCCAGCTCCCAGCCACACATAAAAATCTCCAGCTCAAGTGAAGTGGTGCTTTAAGTCCAAGCTAGTTGTACCATCAGGGGAAGTGGGTTGAAATGCAAGTGCTGCTGATGTTGGGGAGAATAACATAGTGGGGGTGCAGCAGCTTGAGTTTCACCTGCTAATGCAGTCACTCTGTGCTTCTAATCAAATGGCACTGCGCAGTGCCAGTGCTGTTTTGCAGCGTGGTCACTGTCAGTCGAGCTAGGCTAGCTCTAGTGGAATAACTCCAGTGTACTAACTCGAGCTATTTGTTGCTTCCTCGGAGTGTCTGAAGATTCAGTAGTTTTCTATGGCTTTAGTTCAGTCCAATTACAGCTGAAACAAAGGATTTGCAATACTGGATCAGACTTTTAGTTCTTAAAAAAAAGCCATGCTTGATTATCATGTTTATCTAAACATTTTATAGCTCTCGCTTTGGTTATTGTTTCAATTAATGTATTTGGTACTCAGGAAAGGGACGATGGTCTCTAATATGCAGGATCATCCCTAGCACCCTTTTTTTTAATAACAATAGGTGACATCCTCAGGTCCTATGGTATATAGTAGCTGATTCTAATGACAGACTGCATATTTTTCTTAGCAGCTCACCTCATCCATTCATAAATAAAGCTGCAGAGCTGCGCAAATAATGGATTTTTTTTGGTTTGCTGGAAAATCTGAAAAATTGGTGGGGAAATTGTTTCAGGTCAAACTGAAAATTAATTTTTTCAAAATGTTCAGCTAATCAAAAAATGGGAAAAAATGGTTTCGGGTCAAACAAAACACTTCGCTTCAACAAAACTGACTGAAAATTGTATGTCTGGACTAGGAGTCCCCCAGGTACCTCCTGATGATGACTGACATAAAGAAATTATTTAAAGTCTCTGCCATGTTTTTCTCACCTTAATTGCTGTCTTTATTGTAAGTTTAAAAAAAAAAGTGTGGTCACTGTGGTCATGTCTGTGTCCTAAAATACTAGGTGCAACGTATGTGCTAGTCAGAGATGGAAAGGGATGTTTCTGGCCACTGGTGCAAAATGGCCTTCAGCTGTGTGTGACTCCAAAGCTGTTCGGCACTCAGAAAATCACTGAGTATGTGATCTTGATTGGGGAAGAGGGGGAGGGCAGCAATCATGATTTCTGTTAGGTTTGCAAAGCCCTAAGTCCTCATTCCCAACAGCATAACCTCCAACTTACTCTCATTTAGGTTTATAGTGTAAATGCTGTATTATAATAAAGATATATGTGGCATATATAAGCATGGACTAAGGAATCATCATAGATGTGAATAAGAGAGTGCTGAATATGTAGGGAAGTGATGTACACCACACATTTATTCATTGAAATATTTAAAAATGTGTAGATTTAAAATAATAAAGAAAATCCTTTTTTACATTTTGCCTTCAGTTTTTATGCTGAATTTTATTGCAACTTACTTTTTAAAAATCAGTCATTTTAGTGTTCATTTTTATCAAATTATAATCCTTTATCACTTAATAATAGAGGAGCAGAAGCTTTTTAAGCACATAACAACTGTGACAATTTGATGGAATTCAGTTTGAGTAATAATTTTATCAAATAATATATTTCTTTTAAAAAATACCATTTATTAAAACATTTCCCACAATTTGGGCAGAATGGTAAAGAAAATGTCATCTTAAAACACCTCCCCACCCCCCACCTCTTCGCTGAAAGCACAGTACAATCACAACATGCTACAATAAGTGTTGGCATGCTTTTGGAACATACAATGATTTTATCAATAGATCATTACAGTATTAGCTTGTGAATGAGAACACAACAATTCAGGGTTAAATGCTACCCTTTGAGATACACCTGAACACCCAGATTTATTTTCATGAGCTTTAGTGGACTTAACTAAGGGCAGAATTTGGATCATAGTATTTCTGTATGCATATTGTCAGAACATACATGTATGACATAGACCAAAGCACTTGCAGACAACTACACAGGAAAATGTCACTTCATGTGGCGAGACAGTCAGTTCAGGTAAACCAATGGGAGCACCGTTCCTGCTGTCGGGGTTCAGCAGGAGTGTGTGTGTGTGTGTGTGTGTGTGTGTGTGTGTGTGAGAGAGAGAGAGAGAGAGAGAGAGAGAGAGAGAGAGAGAGAGAGAGAGAGAGAGACCTGGCTTCTTCCATGGGAAAACCTACTCGCAACCCACAAAAGAGGAACAAGAGGATGAGGATGACAGAACAAGGAGTAATGGTCTCAAGTTGCAGTGGGGGAGGTTTAGGTTGGATATTAGGAAAAAACTTTTTCACTAGGAGGGTGGTGAAGCACTGGAATAGGTTACCTAGGGAGGTGATGAAATCTCCTTCCTTAGAGGTTTTTAATGTCAGACTTGACAAAGCCATCGCTGGGATGATTTAGTTGGGAATTGGTTCTGCTTTGAGCAGGGGGTTGGACTAGATGACCTCCTGAGGTCCCTTCCAACCCTGAAATTCTATGATTCTATGAATCCAAAGGAAATTCCACAAGTTGAAACTTTATGAAGTTACCACTCCTCTATGCATGGTATCTCACATAGAATGGAAATGGGACACAAAATACAATTCTAGTTCTGCATTGGCCTGCAGGGGGCTGAGGTAAACTAAAGAGGATTTGGGCACCATATACACATGAAGAGACTGCAAGTGAGGACCTGTCTATCTGTACCCTGTGGAAATATCTGCATCATGATGTCATTCTTGGCCACCTACTATGCTACTAAGTATGATCTCAGGCACAGCTGTCTAAGCTACCTACCTATACGACTCCATCAGTGTGAATCCCACCCAAGTGTTAAAAATGGATATAATAATATTTTTCTTCTTTCTTTCCAGCCTGTAGGAGAAATAGCTTGATTTTGTTGGGGATTTGTTGGTGTCTGAGTGGGTGTTTGTGTGTATGCTCTCTGTATTTGAGAATGTTTGCATGTATACATGTGTGAAGAAATTATTGAGGGACAGCTAAGGTGAAGACAAGTTTTGCACTTAGTTCTGAATTAGGTAAGCCCCATGATCACTTATCTCTTGAAGGACTGAGTTCTAGTCTAGCCCCACTTCCTGTGAAAGTACTGTCTCCCACACCCATGAGTTCCTTTTTTGTGCACACTTTGTTTTAGTGGAACATAGACAGGCCGTCCCTACCCATACGCAAAGTATGCAGCTGCATAAGGCACCAGGGAATTTGGGGCACCACATTTCCTTGGTGCCCTGCATAGCTGTGTCCTGCTCCAGCCCCTGCTTCGCCCCTTTCCCAAAGCCCTCGCCCCTCATCCACCCCCACCCCCCCACTCCACCCCTTCCCCAAAGCCCCCCACTCCTACTCCACCCCACTCCTTCCTGTCCCCGCCCCACCTCCATTCCCCTGAGGACTGCAGCAGGATCAGGCCTCCACTCACCGGCAGCAGGAAGTGCAGTGATCCGGCCCCAGCCGCACCACCGGTGAGTGCTGGAGGGTGGTTCCCCCCTCCTCAAGCCAGCACCATACCCCTGTGGAGGCCTGGGCCCCTCCCCCACCACAGGGGAGTGGGGCTTCATAGGGCCCCAAAATGGCTAGGGACGGCCCAGAACATAGATGTTGAGGAAGGCCATTGTGGTAGGGGTTGATCACAGATAGCCATGGCCAATCCTATGGAGGACCTTGAAAATCATGAATTGGACTCTGTGTTCAGTGTACTAAAATGATGTGTTCATGACAACCACTGATGCTGAGCAGATGAATAGCTGAAGCTTGTACTAGTTGGAGCATTCTCTGGGTGTGTATTCCTATATGGAATGTGTTCCAAGAATCAACCCTAAAGGTCACAAGTGTAGAGGGTTTAGAGAAGAGCCACAAGAATGATTAAAGGATTAGAAAACATGACTTATTGTGTTGGAATTAAAGAGCTCAATCTATTTAGTTAAACAAAGAGAAGGTTAAGAGGCGACTTGATTACACTCTCTAAGTATATACTTTTCAATCTAGCAGAAAAAAGTATAACATGATCCAATGGCTGAAAGTGGAAAGTAGACAAATTAAGAATTTATATTTTTTTCTAGTCTGAACAGTGTGAATAATCACCCATTGTAACAATATACCAAGGTGGATTCTCCCATCATGGACAATTTTAAAATCAAGATTGGATGTTTCTCTAAAAGATATGCTCTAGGAATTCTTCTCTGGACATTCTATGGCCTGTGTTCTACAGAACATCAGACTAGATGACCACAATGCTCCCCTTTGGCTTTGGAATCTATGAAAATACATGGGCCAGTATGGTCAGATCTGTGTCTGATAGGATAGGACAAAGTCACTGGCCAGTCAAAGCTGGAAGCAAATTTTGCTGTAATGGGAAGAAGGGAAGAAAGGTATGTAGCATGAAATGAGAATAGGGTGTCTGTGGGGACACCTGTGTGTCTGATCCTTGCCCTCAAACTTCAGCACACAGCAGCAACTTTGTGCAAAAACAGCTGCTACTGGGAAGTTACAGGAGTAATTGGATACATGTACCTGGAGCAGCTACTGGCAAGCAATATGGGAAGTATGGTCCATTAAGTCATAGATTTTGTGGCCAGAAGTGGCCATTATGAGCATCTAGTCTTTCTTCCTGCCTAATACAAGCCATAGCATCTCAACCAGTAATTCTTAAATCCCCTAATAACTCATAGATGAAGTACAGCATATCTTTTAAAAAGAGATCCATTCTTAATTTAAAGATTTCAATTGATCTGAGAATCTACCACAAATAACTTTCACATCTGCCAGGAGAGCTTGTGCTGGATATAAACCTGGGAATTCTCATACTCTAAGCATATTCTACACTCCATTCCTATCTGGGAAAGCACTTAATCATATATTTAAGTGCTTTCCTGAATTGGGGCCTTAAAATCTTAACATTTAATCTCATGAGCAGCATGTGTATCTTTACATATACACAGAGGAACTGTGCATTAACTGGTCACCTTGAGAAATTCCACCTTTTTGTGTGAAAGAGTTAAGATGAATTCCGGTATTTTCTTTATTCCCAAAGTATGTGTTCCATGATGATGTTATCATTTTTGTATGTCTTTCCTGAAGGATTTCACCACAGGAATGTTGTACCTATCCTTAATATTTCTCAAAAGTGCAGCAAAATGCTAATATTGTCTCTTTAAGGTATGGTATATTCATTTCCTGCACATGATACAGCAGACTGAACACAGTTATTTTGGTAGTATGTGTGAATATTCATGAATGATAAATGCTATGGGTCCAAGAATCTCTGCCTGATCTGGAGGTCTGGCAATTATTAGATCAGTGCTTCTATCAGCCATTCTCTGGGATTAAAATATCTTTACATCTGTGCAGCAACAGAAGAACACAAGATTACAATAGATTTTAATAAATAGGAGCTAACTTTGCATTATTTTCCATCCTTATTTTAGTCTTTGTCATGAGGATGGAATCCCGCTGTGCCATTCAGTTCTGGGTACCAGAACATGAGAAAGATATACTAGAATTTGAATGTCTCATAATCTGTAATATATCAGAGTTATGCTTTACTTCTTTCCCCACTCAGTATTTTGCATTTTGATAGGCAAGCGCCACTTTACCTCTAAGGACATTTGTTGTCCATTAACACAGTGGGTAGTTTTAGTGTATAGTCATCCAATGGCCTTGAAAAAGTCAGTCTATATATGAAGTAAAAAGCAGAAGACTATACACTATAGTGATCAGATCAGGGACTAGCAGTCAGGACTCTTGAGCCAAATTCAGGGGAAATGCATAATGTATATCTTAAAGGCTCTTACATAGACTTCTTTAATTTATTTATACTTAGTTGTAAAAGAATATTAGCTGGTGTAATTTATAATCTGTAGAGTACAAGAAGTTGTAAATTAAAGTAGTCCCCATCTTACTTTAATTTACACCTTTTTACATTAGGTGGGTAAGGTAATATCTTTTATTGGACCAACTTCTGGTGGTGGAAGGGCCAAGCTTTCAGAGAGTTCTTCCTCAGGTCTGAAGAAGGTAACTAGACTGTGCAAGCTAAATACAAAGTGGGACATCTTGTTAAGCATAAGGGGGTCACACATTGTAGGAGAGCCCTTAAAATGAAGTGGTCAATGAACTCATCTGCAGTCGTAGGAAAATGGAGGTTAGTAGACAGCAGGACATAATACAAGGTGTTGTAATGGGCAGGGGAGGCTCTAGCCATTTCGCCGCCCTAAGCACGGCGGCACGCCGCGGGGGGCGCTCTGCCGGTCACCGGTCCCGTGGCTCTGGTGGACCTCACGCAGGCGTGCCTGCGGATGCTTCACCAAAGCCGTGGGACCAGCGGACCCTCCGCAGACACGCCTGCGGGAGGTCCACCGGAGCCGCCTGCCGCCCTCCAGGCGACCGGCAGAGCACCCCCCGCGGCATGCTGCCCCAAGCACGCGCTTGGTGTGCTGGGGCCTGGAGCCACCCCTGGTAATGGGCCATAGAAGCAGTGCCTCTCTTAAGTCGATGGTTTTTAGTGTCCAGCAGAGTTCTGAATTTAAGTTTCCAGGCTCACCTTTTGAAGGTATTGTGCAGATTTCCTTTGAGGACAAGGACTGCAAGGTCAGTATGGAATGATTGCTTTGTGAAAAGTGTTCATCCACAGATGATAGGTGTTTTTGTCTTTTATCTTTTGTGCATGTGTGCATGTGAGAGAGAGTTCTTTTGAGAGCATAGTATTAGTCTGGTTTCACCCACACAGTTGTTGGGACATTTGATGCACTGGATAAGGAACACATGTTATGATAGACATATGTAGGATACATTGATCTTGACAGATGTGTTATAGGGGTACTGGTAATCGTAGCAATGGAGATATGTCTTCTGGTTTTCCACCTGTGTTTCTGGCAGAGTCTGGCACTGCTTTGAGTTGGTGGGTGCTGTTGTGTGGGGAACTTGCTTCTGATGAATGCCTGAAGAGGGGGTTGGGAAAGATTTATTTCAGAATGTGGTCCTCATGAAATATGGGTTGTAATTGTTTGATGATAACGCCATATTTTAGTGTAGGGGGGAGACAAGCAGGGATGTGCAGTTAGTGACTTTCCCCACCCCTCTATATTGAAGCAGGTTCTGTTGGGAGTAATTGGGTGGCCTGTTCCATGATTTGATCTACTCTTACTCTGGTGGAATGCTCTTCTTTAGTAAAGATGGTTTCAAGTGTGTTAAGGTGTGTATCCCGGACTTTCTTTTTGGAGCATGTTCTGCGGTATCTGTGTGCCTAGCTGTTTATTACAGATTTCTTGGGGTCAGAGCCAGTGCTAGGAATAAGCACACTAAGCAATTGCTTAGGGCCCCAGGCAGCTCACAGGGGCCCCTATTCACTTTTTGTTATAAGAACTTGCCTGTTTTAATATTGAGGTGCTCCCTCAAATATTCCTGCTTAGGGCTCCCAGTGGACTAGCACCAGCTCTGCTTGGGGTGTCTGGGGTGGCTACTGGATTTGAAGAGGTAAGTGTGACGATCTATGGGTTTCTTGTATATAGTTGTCTATAGGGTTCCATTGCTGAAGCTGACCACAGTGTCCTGGAAGTTACTGCTGCTGCTGGAGTATTTTAGAAAGTTTGATGGGATGGTGGTTGAAATTGTGATGGAAATCCAGAAGGGAGTTTAGGTCATCTGTTCAGAGGATAAAAATATCAATGGATGTCAGGTATATCACTGGTTTCATGGTGCATTTTCCCAGAAATTGTTCCTAGAGATGGCCCATGAAGAGGCTGGTCTATTGGTGAGACATTCTAGTACTCCTGGTTGTTCCTATGGTTTGAACAAAGTGTTTGTTGTTAAATGTAAAGTTATGAGTGAGGCTGAAATTGTTGATTTTGGTAATGTGTTTTGAGTGGATTTCTGAGGGTTGCCCATTCTTTTGTAGATACTTCAGGCAGGCAGCGATGCCATTATGGTCAGGGATGTCATAGGTAGGTCACATCTGTAGTGGCAAGGCCCTTCTTCTGGCAATTTGGCTTATAAATTACTCTAATTCAAACTCCCTTGCACACCAGTAGCATTACTGTAAATTGTATTAAGGGAGCACAAGTTAATGTAAAGGGGTCTAACTTACATTCCTTTATATAGCACCTCTGAATTAGACCCACAGTTTCTGTTCCTGACACTGCCACTGACTCACTATGTAGCTTTAAGCAAGTCACATAGACCAGCATTTTGAAATGTGATCACCTAAGGTTACATGCATAACAAATACATTTTTACTCACTCATCCATAATAAACGGGACTACTTGTGTGAAAAAGATATCAAAGATTTGGCTCTAAATAGAGGCTACCAAAACCATTGGGCTCACTGTGATTTCTCTGAGTCTTTCAGTGATGAACTCATATGGGAATGGATGACAGTGGATGGATCACTTGATGATTACCTGTTCTGTTCATTCCCCGTCTGGGGCACCTGGCATTGGCCACTGTCGGAAGACAGGATACTGGCTAGATGGACCTTTGATCTGACCCTGTAGAGAAGACTCTTTTAGTTATATGTAGTCAACTATCAGAGGGGTAGCCGCGTTAGTCTGGTTCTGTAGAAGCAGCAAAGAATCCTGTGGCACCTTATAGACTAACAGACGTTTTGCAGCATGAGCTTTCGTGGGTGAATACCCACTTCTTCGGATGCAAGTAGTGGATGCAAGTATTTCCACTACTTGCATCCGAAGAAGTGGGTATTCACCCACGAAAGCTCATGCTGCAAAACGTCTGTTAGTCTATAAGGTGCCACAGGATTCTTTGCTGCTTCTTAGTTATATGTAGAAGATCTCTTGGCTCTTTAGTAGATGCCTCTGCTACTGGCTTTGGTTAGGCCAGAAGACATGAAGAAGGTGCTGCTAATTACAGTTCCGTTACTTCTATTATACTTGTAGTTATTGACACTGCTGCGTGGGGCACTGACCTTAGCTAGTGCTCCAACTTTTACAATGACTGAACAGCATCTGCCCTAGCTTTTATCTCTGCTCTTTCCTTCCTTCTTTGTTTCTCTATCCCTCATTTGGTGGTTGTTGCTATCACTCGCAGGCTCCAATCCGCCCCCCCATCTTCCTTGCATTCTCCCTCCCACCAAAACAAACAAATGTTGTGTGCATTATTTTTATTTTCAAGAAAAGTCCCTGCTTCAAACTTTGTTACAGGGGTACTGTACATGCTGCTTTTGCTGCTTAAATACATTTTTTCATCATTTCTATGTGTTTTTTTTCATATGTGCTAAAAGATCCTACTCCCCCCTCCCCACTCTTCCCATTAGGAATCTGAATGTTGCTAACATCTCTTGGGCAAAATTCAGCCAGTGTCTCCATGTCAAGACAAGCAGAATTTACTCCATGCCCTGAAGCTGTCCCATTGTCCTCCAAGGTAACACGGGTTTCTGTTTGCTTTATTTTTCATTCATAAGTGTCAGCTTTTCTGGCAAAATTGTGCCAGCTGTCTGTTATGTGGAAAATGTTTTCCACAGCTTTAATACATGCTAGTGTGTATGTGTACCTTTGACCCTCAGTAAATCACAAAACTGCTTTTATAGAAATACTCAGTGAAATGTGATCAGCTGGTCCTACACTATGACAACGTATAGTAAAATATCTAGCATATTGCTATTCAAATAGCAAAATCTATTATGTATATTATTATTATCTGCATATTCATATGATCCTCCCTACAGGCATCAACACAAGTACACTCTCTTAAATGATCATTCAATGGAACATGAAAACAAATACCTAGAAATAACGAGCAGAGATTTCTGATGAGCTACTTGTACACTACACCACTCTAAAACATATTTCCAGTCTTGTTCTCTACTTGTTTGCTGAGAGTCTACCATGTAGCACAATCATTTAAACCAGAACTATTGGGAATTATTGCAACACCACAAATAACTTTCAGCTCTCTAGTAGTTGGTGGTGGCAATCATGATCACGAAGGAAATCAACCCTGTCAATCTCTTTTTATTTCAATCTAGTTTCCCCCCACCTCACCTGATGTCAGAGGACTGATGGGCCAAATTCTGTGTTGACAAGGTTTAAAGTAAAGGAAAGCTACTCTTCACCTTGGAAGAACACTCTTTATTCCTGGGGTGGTAGCACTGTCATATAGGTTGGTGTGGTGAGAGCTCCTTCTCCAGTTTCAATCTTCTTTAGCCAATATCTATGGTGTAACTCTTCTGAAAATTTATCTCAGCACTGGGAAGGTTCAGCCATAATAACGCACATCTTCTTGGGAAAGACATCCCCAATCTTTGCTCCTGAATTCTCACCTATGGATTATAACAAGCACACACTTTGTTACTGATCTCAAGCAGAGTATGCCCTCAGACAACACTATTTTTCATATCTCAGGTGTGGTTTGATTCGGTTTCTGATTCTTTACTGGGTTGAAATTTCTCTTGAATAGATCGGTCTACTGCAATGCAGACAGGGCCGGTGCAAGGATGTTTTGCGCCCTAGGCGAAACTTCCACCTTGCGCCCCCCCAGCACCCTGAGGCACCCCTTCCACGGCAGCTCCCCCCCTCCACCTTGAGGCGCCCCCCTTGCAGCAGCTCCCCACCTCCCATGCTCGCACCCCCCCCACCCCAGCTCACCCCTGCTTCACGCACGAGCACCCTGAGCACGCCATCACTGCTTCACTTCTCCCACCTCCCAGGCTTGTGGCGCCTAAGCTGATTGGCGCTGCAAGCCTAGGAGGCGGGAGAAGTAAAGCAGCTCACCCCTGCCCCGCCTCCTCCCCGAGCATGCCATGGCTGCTTCACTTCTCCCGCCTCCCAGGCTTGCGGCGCCAATCAGCTTAGGCGCCGCAAGCCTGGGAGGCGGGAGAAGTGAAGCAGCCACGGCATGCTCGGGGACGAGGCGGGGCAGGGGTGAGCTGAGGCGGGGAGTTCCCCTGTGTGCAGCCCCCCCCCTTACTTGCTGCAGGCGGCCCTCCCCGCGCTCCCCTGCCCCAGCTCCCTCCGCCTAAATGCCGGCAGCGACCGGGGCAGCCGAAGATCCAGCCGCCACGGTCGCTGCCAAAGAAAATGGCGCCCCCACAAATCCCAGTGCCCTAGGCGACCGCCTAGGTTGCCTAAATGGTTGCACCGGCCCTGGATGCAGATGTCTGGCACATATGTTGGTCTGGAAAGTTGTGGATACTCTGTGATGGACTAGATCCTCATTGTTTATTGAAATACATTCTATAAAGAAAAATATACACTGTAACCAACTCATTTATGTATTTTATGTTACTTGAAGTCCACAGAGCAAAATCAGAGGTGAGTCTAAATAAGTCTAGGAGTCTAAGTCAGTGTAACTTATACCTTTTCCAGCCTTCACAAGGTGTATGTCACACTAGGCTTCCTCTGGACTATCTTACACTCACTCACTTATACTCACTTACCAACGTGTAATTCTTCTCTTTCCCTCCCCACTTATACATCACCTCTAAATGAATCCTTCAAATTTAAGGGAGTCTATATTGGTGTACCATTGCCATGGGCAGAAGAAAGGAAGTTAGGAAGAAAAACAATTAACAAGTTATACACGTTCTATCTTTTCATCCTTTAACTTACTTACACCCATTTACCAATCCGTAAGCATGTCTACAGCAGTCCAGCTGAATCTAAGCAAGACTAATCTAACCATCACCTTACATACCACCTCTGTATTTGGCTCCTCAGGAACAAGTCACCAGTAAACATGGGTGGCCTTTTGAGCCATTCAAGCCCTGAAATATCAAGGATCATGACACCAAATCATGGATAGGGGCTCCTATTCAAGGAAATAGTCATCCTGCTTCATAGTGTATAAGGCCAGAAGGAACCACTGTGATCATCTAACCTGATCTGCTGTACAACACAGGTCATAGGACTTCCCTGAACTAATTCCTGTTTGAACCAGAGTGTATCTTTTAGAAAAACATCCTATCTTGATTTTAAAATTTCCAGTAATGGAGAATCCACCACAACCCTTGGTAAGTTGTTGCAATAGTAAATCACTGTTAAAATGTGCACCCTATGTTTAGTCTGAAATCTTCCAGCTTCCTGCTTTGGTGTTACCAATGACTGGGAGGGAGGATACTCAGAGGACAACTGCGGAACTCCCTATACTTGGGAGTCGATCTTCTCTCTTTTCCAAGGTGAGCAACCTTGGGGAACATCTACATCCCTAAAACTGGAGTAATTACTCTCACCAGCTCCCTACAATTACCAAGACCTCCTGTTTTGGAGTGCTCCTTATTAACTTTTACAGGACAGAAGTTGTGATAAATGCTAAGTGGCCCCTCTTCATCTATATGTTGGATGTAGCGGGGGGTCACCCGCTCCTTCCTGGAAGGGCTTAAGACAGCCCTGGAGAGGGCTGGAGCAGGGGGAAAAGCTGGGCTGATTGGGGAAACAGTCTCAGCTGTGGCCACGCCCCAGACCCAGCTGGCCTTATAAAGGCCACGGAAGCCAGGAGCAGAGACAGTCTCTTTCTGCCTTCAGAGAGAGAGGGGCCTGGCAGCTGGGAAGCTCAGGGTGCCTAGAGTGAGGCAGGGCTGGGGAAAGTCCAGAGGGGCTGGGGAGCTCCAGGCTGGCAACTCCCCAGGCTGCAGAGCCTTGTCCAAGGCCCCATAGAGGCACTGGGTTGCAGAGAGGGCAGCAGGTCCA
>NC_059072.1:48859696-48867196 GCF_020497125.1 Mauremys mutica
CATTGATGTGAGAATGAACAAAATACTATTTCTTCTTTATAAATGGTATCTCTTACTACAAATTCATATGACTGAGTTTATAGCACTTACCTAAGAGCCTCATGCCATCTTCTCAATTCATTAATACAGAAATCAGGACTGTGCTAAGAGTCAGTGTTAAAGGAACAAATCCAAGATCATCTTATGAGAATAGAATTAGAAAGATTAAGAAAGTAATATGATTTTTCTTGTTAAGTAGGAGTAATTTCAAAGGAAATGTTAACACTTTCATGTCTGAATTTTTATTAATAGTGAAAGGGAGAATTAATGAAATTAGGCAGGTTTAAAGACAACTTAGTGGTGCTGTATGCCTGACACCATTGTTGGGACAATTTAACTGAGAACTAATTGGAGCTAAAAAGGCTTTTTATTTTGCCAACTCAACGTATATGTCAATGTCTACTCATGCATTTATAATCTGATATAATGATGAGAAAGAGTCCAACTTACTTTGTTTAGTTAATAACATTAGGCCAGAAAAGATCACCTCCTCATTTCATGTTCTTCAATGCATTGCTAACATAAACCGTGTCTAATTACACAACTAAATGTTTTAATAAAATAACCAATTAGAATGTTTACTGATTCTAAATATTCACTGTTAGATATATTTCCATAGGCATCCTTTGAATTAATTAAGTTAATAATTCAACCTTCTACAATCACTGGAAAGCAAAAAACCAAAATACATCACAAAAAGTTGTTTTTAAAAAGTCTGAAGCACAATTAAATACTTAGAGGTAGTGTATTCATTGCTGTCTGTCTGTGTTAAAGGTGCATACATGAAAATATTTCCATGGAAAAGTAAGAAGCTTTCTCACATTCTCTAGGAATACATAATTTTGCACATTTAAATAATCTTCTTGCTGAATCAAGCAGATCATAATGCATGTTTAAGACTCATATGATAAAGGAGATATGTCTTAGCATTTTAATATTTTGACTCACAAATTCAGATTAATGCATCTGCCTTCAAAGCAGATTTATTGGCTGTGATCTGTACTTAATATAAATAATCCAAAGGCATCTCTGATTTATTTTTGTTATCTTAATGATGAGTCATTAATTACCATACAAAAATCATCAACCCAAAGAGCAGAAGCATTTTGTACAGTGACACAGGCTGACAATGATATGGATAACTACTATGTTTTAAATACAAACTAATTTCAGAAAAGCTTAACAGAAATAAATGAGAATGTTCCCTGCCTTGTCTAGAAGGAAAACTGCTAATATCGTAAAACAAAATAAAAACCTTGTTTTTTAATGATTAAATGATTGCACAGAGTGACCATGCTTAAAAACTTGCCAATTACCTTAAAAAAATAATGTTACTTCAGTACTTGCTGTGTTCCCTAGGAATTCCTCATTACTATTTAGAATAAAGTATAGGAACTACTTCATCTACTGAGATAAAGTTATTTAGTCATTCAAAATAAAATTAGAACCATATTAAGTGCCACCACAATGATGCATACCCATAAGATATCACAACACAAATTTGAGAACGCAAAAAGAAGGTGCTGAAAATCTTGATGTTAAATTGCTATGCAAGTATCCAACATGACTACATAAATGTAACAATAATTCCATATTGATTATAGCCCAGTCCTGCTCCCATTGAATATAATGGGAGTTTTACCATTTTTTTTAAAAATGTAGAATCAGATCCTTTCTGTTTGTGTTCATTTAGTTGCTGTCCTAAAAACTATAATTTTATTCCATGCACATAAAATGCATGATTTTTTTTCTTACAGTAGTTGTAGCAAAAATATATATATTTGATGTCTGAAAATAGTTTAAAAGGGATAAATGTAACTTTTAAAAATAAATGATGCAAATAATTACCACCTGCTAAAAAGTAAATAAACTTAACAGTCTTTTAGATTACCTTAACACATACTGAGTGCACATTGTATTGTCTTACCCAATGTATTTAAAAGTCCAATATATGATAAACTTATCTTATTATAATTAAACAACTAAAAGGCAATAATTAAAAGTCTCTTACATTTTTCTGAGAACTGAAATTATTAAAATATACAAGAATCAAAGCTTTTTTTTTTTAAAAAAAGATAATTATTTGAACTGAATTTTAATAAACCAATAACAATGTTATTGTTCAACAGGTAATAATTGTCTTCATATAAACTGAAAAATATTGTTTGGGGTGATTAATATACAATGCTACATTATGCATTTGGGAGTGTCTGTGCATAATTTTTAGTTCTAATGTTATTATGTAATTGAGAGAACATGTTCATTTGCTCTAATAACTACCAAGATGCACTTAATAAAATGAAATGTAATAATACTTGTAATTTAATCTATTCATGGAAGTAATTTTAAAAGTCTACCACTCTCCTTAATGTGGATAACATTCATAATTTATAAAGTGTTGTGATGCAGAATTGACAATGCCATTGTTTTTTACACTTTGAGTTGATTCTGCAGCCTTCATTATCTGCATACCAACCTCAGGATTATCAAGGGCAAACAAAAGATAATTAACACCAGAAACAGGCAAATGCAGGAGCTACTGACTGAGGTTTCTCATTTAATGCAATACCTCTGAAAACTGGAAAATGGAATAACTATTTAAAACCATTTTTAACTGCAGAAAACTATTTTATATGTATTTTCTTTGCTAGATTTAAAATAATAATTTGACTATAAAGGCTATTTATCCTATGACTAATTGACCTACCCACCCTTAGATACAGTCATTATACATATTCAGTATAAAAAGTACTTTTCAAAATTATGAACCTTAATTTTCTCCACTGGACTTTTATCTAGAGCAGACTGGTAGTCAAGACACCCATGTTCTATTTATACTATGTCTTTGGCTCACTGAATGACTTTAGACAAGTCACTTAACTTTTCTCTGCTTCATTTTACAATTCTGTAAAATAGGCCTAATAATATCTAGCTATCTCACAGAGATCCCTGTGAGCTAGGCACAAGTAATTAATGTATTGTAAATTGTGCTAAGATTCTTGGATGAAAGACCTGATAGACGTGGCTATGTTATTTTCATATGTACTCATGGCAGGCATACAAGAAGTTACTGAGTTATGATACAGGTCCAATTCAGTATTCCTTGTATGAGAAGAGTCAGTTGGAGATTTTCTTGTGCAAGAAATATTGAATTGGATCCTATTCAGGGTGAACAGACAACCTGATACTAGGGTCTTTGTCTTATATATGCAACTATACCGCTCCCACTGAAAAAAGTCCCAATTTTTTACACTTGCTCTTTGGTCACCCTAATCCGATGTTACATTCTAAAATGTCTGCCGTATAGCTAATGAGTAAATGTAATCCCATGGTGGGGAGGGGTCTTCCCCGAATCAAAGGCAAGGGAGGCATTTTATCCGTAGACTGTAACCTACAAGTGAACATCACAATACAAAATATCCAAGCAGAGTCATTTTGAAAAATGCTAGAAAAATGAGGCAGTAGCACTTAGTATCTTGATGCAGTTTACAAATGTTGGAAACAATCTAGCAAACCCGTACTTACATTAGAAATGCTTGCCCACAAGTAAATGTGACTGCTTGCCTAAAGACTATTCCTTTTACCTTACCTCTGCTTTTCTAATTTTACATCTAAAATCCATCAATAAGGGCCTGATCCTGCAATAAGATCCATGTAAGAGAACACTTGCTTCCATGCACAACCACATTGGCTTTAATGGGCTCTGCAAGGGTTGCTTGCATGGATTCAATGGCAAGGTCCAATTCAGTATTCCTTGTATGAGAAGAGTCAGTTGGAGATTTTCTTGTGCAAGAAATATTGAATTGGATCCTATTCAGGGTGAACAGACAACCTGATACTAGGGTCTTTGTCTTATATATGCAACTATACCGCTCCCACTGAAAAAAGTCCCAATTTTTTACACTTGCTCTTTGGTCACCCTAATCCGATGTTACATTCTAAAATGTCTGCCGTATAGCTAATGAGTAAATGTAATCCAATGGTGGGGAGGGGTCTTCCCCGAATCAAAGGCAAGGGAGGCATTTTATCCGTAGACTGTAACCTACAAGTGAACATCACAATACAAAATATCCAAGCAGAGTCATTTTGAAAAATGCTAGAAAAATGAGGCAGTAGCACTTAGTATCTTGATGCAGTTTACAAATGTTGGAAACAATCTAGCAAACCCGTACTTACATTAGAAATGCTTGCCCACAAGTAAATGTGACTGCTTGCCTAAAGACTATTCCTTTTACCTTACCTCTGCTTTTCTAATTTTACATCTAAAATCCATCAATAAGGGCCTGATCCTGCAATAAGATCCATGTAAGAGAACACTTGCTTCCATGCACAACCACATTGGCTTTAATGGGCTCTGCAAGGGTTGCTTGCATGGATTCAATGGCAAGGTTAAGGCTTAAGTTATAAAATGTATTATCATTGTTCTGAAATTAGTATTAAAGAGTTACAGCGTGATAAATTCCACTTGGAATACTCTTAGTATCCCAACACAGTATCCCTTGCTGTTCCCATAAAACTTGGCACCCTGTGTAAGTAATATGTACATTATTCAAAGCACTGCATCTATATACTTCAAACATCAGACTGGCCGATAAAGTGATAATAATGAAATGGAAACCACATGAATCATTTGGGAAATAATGGAAAAGGTAAGTTGGACAGAAATTTCCTAACATGTAGGAAGTATACAGAACATTTCTGAGCTGGAATGTTTTTCTGCTCTAGTTACATACCAATAATGCAGCCATTTGACAAAAATAAAGAAGTGTTTTGGTATCAATAAGTATTGACAATGAACTATCATTTTATATTTAAAAAATGATTATAAATCCTTATGTACTTTTGTGTTGGGGTCTTCTATTATATAGTTTACTATATACACTGTATAGAAAGTACACATAAATACACAGTATAATACATGGGCCTCATTCTCTTCTGACTTACACAAGTACTACACCAGTGTACTAGAGTGACTTCAGTGGGCTTACCCTGATTTATACACGTATAAGTGAGATAGCCCAGATTCTCTACCTTGGTTCTGGCCCATTTGCGTCATCTGAGCAGTGCAAATGTGCTGGAATCTGGCCACAATTGAGAATTCAATGGGGGAGGGAGGAAACCCTCCAATGGCACAAAGCCAGGAACCAACTCCTATGTGAACTGCCCATCCCTCCCTGGGGATGGAGGGAGCACGAGGAAGTGTGGTGGATCCCCTCTCTGCTCTCCCAATTCTCAATTGGGTATGATCCTTTAGAGCCAGATTTTTAGAAGTATTTAGGCACCTAAAGATGCAGACAGGCACCTAGTAGGATTTTCAAAACTGCCTAGATGCCTAACTCTCATTGCTTTCAAGGATGCAGATAGATGCTTTTGAAAATCCCAGTAGGCACCTAACTGTATCCTTACGTGCTGAAATACCTTTAAAAATCTCACCATTAAGGTACTCTCACATAAGGCTTAGGGAAGCTTGAGAATCAGGGTGTTGTAGCCAGCTCCCGACACACCCACCTGACCAGTGGATCTCAAAAAACGGAAGTTAAAATATCTAAATTTGTATAGATATTCACATTAATAAGTTATAACAATTTTTATAGAAAACTGCATTAACATAAGGCCATTATCTGAAATGAACTCTGGTTGGAGTGGATACCATGTCCTTTGAAATAATTCAGTTTATATAAGATTTCCTACATTTAACTCTCCCTCATTATTACTCATATTACAAGGAAACCATCAGGTGTCTTCACCATTATACTCCAGCTTTCAAACAATAAAGAGTACTTTAAAGATACTACTTATAAGACACAATATGCAGGAATAGAACTATAACAAGAAATAAATGGCATCATCTAATTAGAAGGTCCAAAGGACATTACGCAAATAAAATGTTACTGTATAGACACTTTGTCACACAGACATTTTGGTAAAGTCTTGCTTCAAAACATATTCTGGGCCTTATCCATCAAACAGCTAACATTAAAAAAAGACTATATCCTAATCTTCACTGGTATTATGAGGTTCTTATTTTGAAAAGTTTTCACAAGAGCTACCCTGCACAGTTTCCTGAACTGCATCTTTTAAGTGACTGTGGTATTCATGGCTTCATTTTAAAAGCTTACTGTAGACTAGGATTTGCAGAGATTTGTATTAAATAAGGAGAAATACTTAATACTTAGCAGTCATAGTGAGCCAAAATAGCATGTGCTCTCTTCATTCGGATATTTTTAAACAATTTTTATCTTTACACTGTATTTAACATTATACCATTGCTATATAGTTACATTTTCCATGTATTTATTTTACCAGCAGACATTTTTTATAAATTTATGTAGCTCTTTTAGGAATGGAGCAGGAGTTTAAAGTCACAGGGCTATATATTGTCCTTAGGCTGTAAGCAGAATTCCCATTTATGTCTATGGAAATTGTGTGACGAATTGAGGACAGTAGACAGCTCATCATGTTCTAACAATTATACAATAAAGTGCAGATATTAAAAAGGTGATATGAACAATGGAAAATTAACATCATAGCTTTTAATGTTTATACCTCAGGCGTTATAAAAAACAAGCATTACATAAGAAACTAGTTAGTAACTGATTTTGCAGTATACTGTATGTAATTAAACATATTTTCCACAAGCTAGGATCAATCTCTAAATTATTCTCCCTCATCTCTCTCTCTATCGTTTTATATATATAAAATATGCAGCAGTTGGAATTTGTTTATCAGAACTCGGTGACCCACTACACGGGATTCAATTGTTAGAATTAAGAGCCCACTTTTATTATAAGTATAGGACTCCTCGAATTACTGGGGGTCTGTCATTTAATCTGACCTCCTATCAAGTGCCTTTTTTAGCTATATCAAGGTACAATAGTGGCAGAATGAGGTCATTCAGTAAGTGAGTTGCAGTAACCCTCCTCAGCTGCACATGCGCACATTAAAGGCTCAGTCTTGACCTTCTGATACCCAGCAGTGGGGGGCACCTCAGCATCTTACTGACATGTAGCCAGAGTCCACACCATGTTGGCCAGTCCCGAAGGGCAAAGGGATTGGGCCCACTGTGAAAGATGGACAATGCTCATTCTGCAGTTAGAACCCTAATAACTTTATAGAGGTGGGATGGTGGGGAGGGCTCATGCAAATGCGCTACCAGCCCATTAGAAAACCCCTCTGCACATAGTGCTCCTTTCAGCCTGTACATAGGAGCCATTTACTCTAGACCTATGACTATAATAAACTCTGCAGAGCTCCTGAGAGTAGGCTCAGAAAGGGAAGGAGAGGACTAGCATCTAGTAAGTCACCCTGGATAAACAAGTAAATAATAAAAAATAATAAACAAACAGGTTGTTGGGTGTGGGATAGACTTTTATCTCACACACACACAATTGCCTAGGGAGGAGGGAGCAATTTACTCCTAATGACAGCTGTTTCAGAAGTGTCAGCTGGGGAGGCTGTCTT